>NC_070629.1:23991055-24291055 GCF_947347685.1 Pleuronectes platessa | reverse complement strand
CACCTACATGTAACAGTCCCAGTGGAGAGGGGCTGGACAGAAACCAGTGAACAGCTGAGCTCCGCAGCTTAAGGTGTCAAAAAGCCGCAGTTTGCACCGGCGCGGATTGAAAATGACAGCGGCGGTTTTCCACGAGAAAACTGCGGCATACCCCCCCCCCCCCCCCCCCCCCCTCCCCACACACACACACATACACAGAGCGAGACACACACACACACACTCACAGACACACACACAGACACAAACGCTACAGTCCGCAGTGGAGCTGTTGTACCATCTCGATTTTTTACAAGTCATCATCTGCCCGGCAGGAGCGGAACGAGGCCTGTGGCTATATCGAGCACCTCCCTGCAGCAGGAGAGCTCCGCAGCCCGGGTTCAATGCGACATGTGCCGGGTGCGAACACGGGGCAGCGTGGACACGAAACGAGCCGATGTTAAAATGCCCCATGTTTTTTTTATGCTTTTCTTTTTTTCAGCTTGAATCCGCGGTTACCTGCAGATGCTCCTGGAAGCGTATCGGCAGGATCTGAGCCATGTCTGCAGGGTTCGTCGGTCCCGAGGATCCTGAGGAAGGAGAGGGGAGAGGGGGGGACGACAGGAGGAACTGGCGGCGGTGGTCTCGTTCTGCTCTGCGCCCCGGACACGTCCCCTGGAGTCAGCGGCGATGGGCAGTGGTGGGTGGTCGCGGCAGCCTGCGTTGATACCACTCGAATCCGGCGACTGTTCCCATTCAGCAGCCCCCCTACACCAGTCCTGGAGCAAAACAACTCCGCGCCTCCGCCAAGGAAACTAGTCCACTCCGACTAGTATAGTATAGTATAGTGCCGAGCCCCGCGACCAGCTTCCTCCTCAGAGGACGCACGCGGCTGCGCTGGGAAAACAGACCGAGCCGGGGGATTGTCAGCCGGGGAAGTGGCTGAGAAGCAGTCCGCGTGTGGAGGTTTGATTCCCCGCTTGAGACCTGTCAGAAAGGTCGGGTGTGCAGCTTGTACCCCTCCGCCGCAGAAGCCCCCTCCCCCCCTTCCTCTCCACCAACTTCGAAATCCGGGCTCGTGACAAGCGCCCCACCTTTCCTCGATCTCTGCACGCACGCACACTCACTCACACACACACACACACACACACGCACATGCAGGCACACACACGTTTCCACAAGTGTATTGTGCGGTTGACATTGAGCTCAGTACCAGAAGCTGACACTGCACCTTTTAGATTTATGCCGGTTCTCATTCATGGTCTTCTATCATCATCATCATCATCATCATCATCATCATCATCATCATTATCATGCCTTTATTAATACACTTACACCAGTCACTTAAATCAACAACTTAATATGATTGTACACCTGCATTGTACTTAAAGGGATAGTTCACCCAAAAATGAAATTCACTCATTATCTACTCCCCACTATGCAGATGGAGGGGGGGGGGGGGGGGGGGGGGTGGTTGAGTCCACAAAACACTGCCTGAGTTTCACAGCATTGCAGCCAAATTCAATACAATTGAAGTAAATGGTGACCAAACATAAAATGCCTCCGTACTGCTCCTGTGGTGTCACTTATACCTAAATCTCCTCTGTTATCCTCAGCCGGACATTTCCCCAGTTGGATTTGACTTCAACGCTGTTTACCCCTGAAACTCCAAAAGTGTTTTGTGGACTCAAACACTTCACCCACCCCTCCATCGGCATAGAGGTGTGAAGATGATGAGTGAATTTTCATTTTAGGGTGAACTATCCCTTTAATTTCTAAAAAAAAACTAAAAAGCTGTCAAATTCAGTGTTGCGTGTATTTAAAAATCACAGTCGTTTAAATGATGAACTGTCAGGTTATTATGTGTCTGTAAAATGCCTTGTTTTGATTGGCAATGGTCTACAGACACTGCAGATGTGAGTCAGCATGATACACAGGATGTGGCCTGAACACAAGGAGTTGCTGTTCCCCGAGTATCTGCCTTTCACAATACAATTTGATAACTGGAAATTAATCGAAAAAAGGGAAATAAATAAAGTGCTATGTCGACATTAATGATCACAATGGAATGAGCTGCAGACAGTTGTAACATCAAGGGTGACAAGTCATTAATGCACAACACAACTTCCAGCTTTAGATGTGAATCATTTAGTAATTTCCGTATATGTCCTTTTCTATGTAAGTCAAATTCTTTCTAAGTGTTCACATACTTGAAAGAAGTTAATTCTGATGATGAAAGCGAATATTTAATCTGTGGGCATCCTGGTGGACTGTTCGGGTATAAAACACCGACCATGGGGATATTCACCTATAGCTCACCAGGTTAATCCAGCATATCTAAATTGAGTCTTTGCTGCATCTGCCATTTTCTGCTTTTGATCCTCTCTCTCTCTCTCTCCCCTGCTCTGCTGTCTCTCTCCACTGACCATCACATAAAAGGAAAAGGTCATAAAAAAGCAAAAAACACAGTAATTGAATTTAACTTGTCATCCTCCGCCCCTCACTTCCTGTTATCTCTGCTCACCCTGTGAAATTAAGGCTAAAACCCAATTAGAAATGAAATATCTAAGTTGAAAATAAAAGTTCAAGTCCTCTCCTGGAACCGTCACCTTATCGTGGTGGAGAGGTTTGCGTGTCCCTGTGAACCTGAGGGCTGTGTTGTCTGGAGCCTTGTGCTCCTGGTAGGGTCTCTCATGGCAGAGTGGTCTCAGGTGAGGGGCCAGACTAAGAATGGTTCAAAAACCCTCAATGAATATCGATACAAGAGGAGATGGGACCCAGCCCGGAGGAAGCACGGGGCCCCCGTCTGGAGCTAGGCCCAGACGGAGGGCTCGATGGCGAGCGCCTGGTGGCCGGGTTTGCCACGGAGCCCGGTCGGGCACAGCCCGAACAAACTACGTGGCACCCCCCCTCTCTTCATCTCATGGGCCCACCACCTGTGGGAAGACCCGTTGGGGTCGGGTGCGCAGCCACATGGGTGGCAGCGAAGGTCAGGGGTCTCGACGGACCAGACCCGGGCGGCAGAAGCTGGCTCTGGGGACGTGGAACGTCACCTCGCTGTGGGGAAAGGAACCGGAGCTTGTGAGGGAGGTGGAGCGCTACCAGTTAGATCTGGTGGGGCTTACCTCCACGCACAGTCTCGGCTCTGGTACCGTACTCCTGGATAAGGGTTGGACTCTATTCTTCTCCGGAGTTGCCAAGGGCGTGAGGCGCCGGGCGGGTGTGGGGATACTCATAAATCCCCGGCTGAGCGCCGCGGTGTTGGAGTTTACCCCGGTAGACGAGAGGGTCGCCTCCCTGCGCCTAAGGGTTGTAGGGGGGAAAACTCTGACTGTTGTTTGTGCGTATGCACCAAACAGCAGCTCAGAGTACTCGGCCTTCTTGGAGACCCTGAATGGAGTCCTGCATGGGGCTCCAGTAGGGGACTCCGTAGTTCTGCTGGGTGACTTCAACGCCCACGTGGGCAACGATGGAGATACCTGGAGAGGCGTGGTGGGGAGGAACGGCCTCCCTGATCTGAACCCGAGCGGTCGTTTGTTATTGGACTTCTGTGCTAGTCATGGATTATCCATAACAAACACCATGTTCGAACATAAGGGTGCTCATAAGTGTACCTGGTACCAGAGTACCCTAGGCCGAAGATCAATGATCGATTTTGTGATCGTGTCATCTGATCTGAGGCCGCATGTTTTGGACACTCGGGTAAAGAGAGGGGCGGAACTGTCAACCGACCACCATCTGGTTGTGAGTTGGATCAGGGAATGGGGGAAATTTCCGGATAGACCTGGTAAGCCCAAACGAGTAGTGCGGGTGAACTGGGAACGTCTGGAGGAGGCCCCCGTCCTAGGTATCTTCAACTCACACCTCCGGCGGAGTTTTTCTGGCATTCCTGTGGAGGTTGGGGACATTGAGCCGGAGTGGGCGGTGTTCAAAGCCTCCATTGCTGAAGCTGCGGCGGCTAGCTGTGGCCTCAGGGTCTTAGGGTCCTCAAGGGGCGGTAACCCTCGGACACCGTGGTGGACACCGGTGGTCAGGGAAGCCGTCCGATTGAAGAAGGAGGCCTTCCGGGATATGATATCCTGGAGGACTCCTGACTCGGTTGCAGGGTACCGACAGGCCCGAAGGGCTGCAGCAGCTGCCGTGTCGGAGGCTAAGCAGCGGGTGTGGGAGAAGTTCGGAGAGGCCATGGAGAAGGACTTTCGGTCGGCACCAAAGTGTTTCTGGAAGACTATCCGGCACCTCAGGAGGGGGAAACGGGGAACCATCCAAGCTGTGTACAGTAAGGATGGGACTCTGTTGACCTCAACTGAGGAGGTCGTCGGACGTTGGAAGGAACACTTTGAGGAACTCCTGAATCCGAATAACACGCCCTCTATGTTGGAGGCAGAGCTCGAGGTTGATGGTGTTTCGTCGTCAATTTCCCTGGTGGAGGTCACTGAGGTAGTCAAACATCTCCGCATTGGCAAAGCCCCAGGGATTGATGAGATCCAGCCAGAAATGCTAAAGGCTCTGGGTGTTGAGGGGCTGTCATGGTTGACACGCCTATTCAACATCGCGTGGGAGTCGGGTACAGTGCCAAAGGAGTGGCAAACCGGGGTGGTGGTTCCCCTGTTCAAAAAGGGGGACCAGAGAGTGTGTACCAATTATCGGGGTATCACACTTCTCAGCCTCCCTGGTAAAGTCTACTCCAAGGTGCTGGAAAGGAGGGTTCGGCCGATCGTCGAACCTCAGATTGAAGAGGAACAATGCGGTTTTCGCCCCGGACGTGGAACTACGGACCAGCTCTTCACTCTCGCAAGGATCCTGGAGGGGGCCTGGGAGTATGCCCATCCGGTCCACTTGTGTTTTGTGGATCTGGAGAAGGCGTATGACCGGGTCCCCCGGGAGAAACTGTGGGAGGTGCTGCGGGAGTATGGGGTAAGGGGGTCTCTCCTCAGGGCCATCCAATCCCTGTACTCCCAAAGCGAGAGCTGTGTTCGGGTCCTCGGCAGCCAGTCAGTTTCGTTCTCAGTGGGTGCTGGTCTCCGCCAGGGCTGCGCTTTGTCACCAATCCTGTTTGTGATATACATGGACAGGATATCGAGGCGTAGTCGTGGTGGGGAGGGGTTGCAGTTCGGTGGTCTGAGGATCTCGTCACTGCTTTTTGCGGATGATGTGGTCCTCATTGGATCATCGGCTTGTGACCTTCAGCACTCACTGGATCGGCTGGCGGCCGAGTGTGAAGCGGCTGGGATGAGGATCAGCACCGCTAAATCTGAGGCCATGACTCTTAGCAGGAAACCGATGGATTGCTTACTCCGGGTAGGAAATGAGTCCTTAGCCCAAGTGAAGGAGTTCAAGTACCTCGGGGTCTTGTTCGCGAGTGAGGGTACTATGGAGCGTGAGATTGGCCGGAGAATCGGAGCAGCGGGGGCGGTATTGCGTTCGCTTTACCGCACCGTTGTAACGAAAAGAGAGCTGAGCCGCAAGGCAAAGCTCTCGATCTACCGGTCGATCTTCGTTCCTATCCTCACCTATGGTCATGAGGGCTGGGTGATGACCGAAAGGACGAGATCGCGGGTACAAGCGGCCGAGATGAGTTTTCTCAGAAGGGTGGCTGGCGTCTCCCTTAGAGATAGGGTGAGAAGCTCAGTCATCCGTGAGGGACTCGGATTAGAGCCGCTGCTCCTTTACTTAGAAAGGAGTCAGCTGAGGTGGTTCGGGCATCTGGTAAGGATGCCCACTGGGCGCCTCCCTTGGGAGGTGTTTCAGGCACGTCCAGTGGGGAGGAGACCTCGGGGAAGACCCAGGACTAGGTGGAGAGATTATATCTCAACACTGGCCTGGGAACGCCTCGGGATCCCCCCGTCAGAGCTGGTCAATGTGGCCCGGGAAAGGGAAGTCTGGGGCCCCCTGCTTGAGCTGCTCCCCCCGCGACCTGACCCCGGATAAGCGGATGACGATGATGAGATGAGATGATGAGAAAATAAAAGTATCAGTGACCAAATTCAAAACTACACTGCCACATTAAATGGTTCTCCAATATATTGATGTTAAGCTGCAGCTGTACAATTCACATGTTGTGTTGTTGGGGATGCATCAGTTTGTCATCGTAGCAGTAATCCTGTAACGGAGCAACAACATGCCCCACACCCACCTGCCACATTACACTGGCTCCAGGACATTATTTACTACTCATTTACACCACTATGCAAATACAGCAGCTCTCACAGGCCTCTGCACCTTCAGCTTGTAGAGGATTGGGATTGGCTGTATGATATAATCAGACAGAGCTCCATTCATTTGTTTATTTATTGGATGGGGTCACAAAATACTGTAATTGTTCTTTGATTTTTAGACACTTCACAGCCGTACTTTTGTGTTGTGGCTTTTTAAAGGTTGGATTTCGTCCATTATATATTTTTTGTCCTGATTCAAGCTGATTTGTTTTTGCATGTGTTAATTATTCTGCCATGTGGTCCTCTGGCGGATCCCAGATGTATGGTTTGGCCACAGAGGAGGTGGTCTCACCCCGACGGGAAGCAGATGTAACCACCAGTGTGTGGTCTTTGGCCATTGAAAGACAGCTCTCACACACACACACACACACACACACACACACACACACACACACACACACACACACACGCACACACACGCACAATGATTAAGGATTCATAACAAGTGGAAGTCAGACACCAGTGGACATTTGTGTTTATTCCTAGGACACACAATCAAGCACCAACACTTAACCCTTTAAATGAAACCCCAAACATACAGTCTGGGTCTTTTTCCCCCCAGGTTAGTTAACTTTTACTATGGAACTATGGTAGAATAATAAATATATATGTTGCACAACATCTACATTATTTCACCAAAAAGACACATGGGATAAACAGCGAATTAAAGATCACAGGGAAAATATACAAACCAAACAGGATTACAATAAAATAACCGATTCGTACAAGAGATTATCTCAATGGTTCGTCACATGGAAATGAGTAAGAGGATCAAAGCAATGGTGAAGAGTATAACTGGGACATTTATGTGTAGCATGCAGAAATATACTGTTTCTATGACGGTTATCATCCTCTGACATAGCCATTGTTACAGTTAAACAGTGACTCATTTGCCTTCGCAGTAATCAGCCGTTAACCTTGTGCAATTGTTGCTTAAATCATGAGTCATGGTGCAAAACAGACAAACATCCCATTTGGCCACTTGATGATGTTTGAGGTTCATGTTGTTGGATAATGCTCAGGTCATGTGGAAGCTGAGGGTCGTGAGTTAAAGCATCTCCGCTAATAATTCACTGCATTGTCTACTTCAGCTGCACGACTGATTTGTAATTTTACTATTATGACTGACACACAATGAGCTTGTTGCATTTCCAAGTTGGAAACGTTCACACTGTGCATTTATCTCCACATGAACACAACACAGGAGGCTGTAGTGGTTTTAAGGGCGTGCAGGTTGGGTTAAAATCGCCGTGTGCTTGGCCTGACTCTTGCTGTCAATCAGAAGCAGTTGGTTATTACTGTGGTGAGAAATCATCTCGTCGAGAGTGGGGAATGTCTGTGGGAGAGAAATATAGATGAGGGGAGAGAGGTTAACAAATGAAAAGCCTGTAATTCTGATTAAGCGTCAATCCCTTCAGAGTCCTGTTCTCCTTGTTTTCCTGTTCCCTGTCTCCTTCCCTCCGGCCTTATTTGCTCTCACCTCTTCATTCCTCTTGCCCTCCTTTCCCAGGGCGTAGCCTTGTGTCTCCTCCAGGAAGCGGATGGGAATGTTGTACACCTTCTGCTGGTAGAGCACAGCGAGGGTGTAGGGCTGCCGGGCGTTCTGGGCCGAGCTGTGTCGGATGAGGAAGGCACCGTCCTGCAACACGGACAAAACAAAGGACACACAAGATAATCAGAGCATAACTGAGACCAGGAATAGGGAATACAAAGGACTGGAGGAAAATCTTTCGGGAAACGTCATTGGCTGTTAACACGACCATGAAGTGCACCATTAAATATCTGGTTTACCTTGTTGACTGTCTGTAAGAGCTCCTCAGCTGTCTTTCTGTTGCAGTCTCCAGCAAACCATTCTTTGTCCTGGGATGTGACAAACAGTGGTGGAAAGCAAATATGTACATAACTCCTATGATATGTTTTCAAATGCTTATATACTATACTATACTACTGTGAGGTCAATATTGAACTTTTTACATCCCTTCCTAACATTTCAATGGTCATACAACACAAAAGGCCTCCTGAAAAGCAGTGATGTTATGGCCCTTCGTTACAAGATATGCATATGAGTACTTCTCAATAGTAAATATTTGAATAGTCGTTTTTTTCCTGGAAAAATCGAATATTAGAAACAAACGTCCGAACGTGTGCATGAAAACACATAGACACTATACCTCATGGTCAGACTGCTTGGTGGCTCTCATACCACCGAAAGAAGCTGCAAAAAATAGAAAACAGGCACATATAAGACAAGAAACAGAAGAAATACATACAGTATATGCAAGTTGACCCCAAATGACCTCAACATGTGAGCTTACCTACAGGCTTGGTTCCTGCAGCAGGATGGTTTGCAGTGCTAGAGTGAAGGCAACAAGACGATACATCACATGTATCATACACTGTAATTCATTTTGCATGCACTTGCAAATGGGAACAGCTGACAAGTCATTGCAGGAACTTTCATTGGACTAACAAACTTGTCCAGCTTCTCTGCATCAGTCACCTCTTACCTGGGTTTAACTTCCTTCATGGTGACTGGAAGAGGGGGTTTAACACCGGGAGTTGGTTGAGGGGGTTTGTTTGGAAACGTGATTCGTCTCAGCTCAAGTGAAGGGGCTATAAAGGAGAGATATGCAATCTTCATCATCATCATCATCATCATCATCATCATCATCATCATCATAACATCATTTCTTGCAGATGTAGTTTGTTCTGACATTTGATAAGAAGCTGCTCTTTACCTGGTTTTGCCTCGTTCATTAAGGATGAGACCAAATTCTGAAAGGGAGAAATAAATATTAGATAAATAAATGCAAACCTTCTAACTCAGTGTTTATCGTGACAGTTTGTATTTAAATTAAGACGGAGCTCAGCATTAGGAGCTGATTGGACTGGCACTGAGACGAATAGACACACTCACAGGCTTTGCTCTGGGAACAGGAGGCTTCATCCTGCAGATAGAGAGAAACTGCATTTCCATTTCATATCGTCAGATGCTGGTAAGCTTGGCTGAAAGCAGCTTTTACTCACGTGGGTATGGAAGACGGTACATGCGCTGTCATGGGAGATGGAGTCATCATCATCTTTGGTCCACGTGGGGCCGGAGCACAAGCTGAGGAGAAAGGAAATCATGCTTTCCATTATCTGAAAATCAAAACCTGCTGGTTCTTTATTTTGAACATTTTAAAGTTGTTCAAATAACCAACACTGTTCATGAGGCTTGTTTTCACTTAACATCGAAGATAACATAGAAAGATCTAGTGAAGTCAACCGACCTGCTGATGGCTCTAAGTACAGGTCGTCATCGTCCTCCTGAAACACAAAATAACAAATATTGTCAAATCCAGATAATTTATAGTAGCATATTTATCAATACACAAGGTGTAATGTGCCAAAAGTTGAGTAAGCATTTCTTATCACGTTTAGTTTGACTGACATTAGCTGTCTCATGGTTGACAGTGACCGGCTCATTTACAGCAACATCCACTCATATGCCGGTTACAGTTGACATTACTCTACCGATAAACTCAGATTGCCTCTTCTTTGTATTTTCAGTCTTTTGTCATTATTGATTTATTTCAGATTTAATATTTTGTTAAGGTGTTAAAGTGATCACTAAGAATTTTCAGCAAAAAAAGTGCGTGGACAGTTTAATTCTCACTGTTGTAGCCGTTAATTCACCGTGCGTGATACCTGACACAAAGATAAACCATGTGCCTCTTGCAAAATACAAAAGAAGGAGATTGAAGGTTGCAGTTTAAACTCACCTGCTCTTCATTAGGATCCAGGTAAACATCTGGAAGGCAGAGAGAAAACACTGACAGGGATCTGTATTGTGACCTCTAGTGGTGTGGAAAGGTCTTATAACAATAAGAAAAGGAGATCAAAATGCATGAGGTGAATGAATAAATAAATTGAATGATGTGTAACCCTAAACTTCTCCTTCTTCCTTTAAAACACAACATCAGTGGTTGAAACTGTAATACTGCAAATACGACTCACAGTGTCACAATGACAACTGCCTGATATTTCCTATTCCTGCAATCTGCACTGTGCAATCGGACTGATACAAAGTACTTGAGTTTCTGGGACATTCAGGTGCAGCTCAGTGGAAGTACAGTAGGTGGCACCCTGTTCTTGATTTCTTTGGATTAAATTACAGTAACTTTCCAGCAAAATAAGTGATGTTGTGTCTTTTAGAAAAATGTGCACAACAATGCAACAGATGAGCAGTAACAGCAGACGTAATATCTTTCATGTTGTTCATTTCACAAATAGCTAATAAAATGAATACTAAGACCTTTGCCATCCTCTCAGTCAAGAGTCATTTACAGGCTGGTGAATAACTTTTCTGTGAAAGGCTCAGTTTTGTAGGTGGAAGTGTTTACTTCACCTTCCTCTGAGTTGAGTTCGGGAAGTGGAGCAGGAACAGAGCGGCCTTGTGGATGAGGCATCATCTTGGCTCTCCCTGGCTTATCATTTCTGTCTATCTCCGGCGCTGTGGGGGAACAGGTGTACTTGTATTGAGTGAGGAGATGGAAGAGATCAAGTGAGGTGGTTTATACAACACAGTCAATGAACAGAATCAGCAGTTTGTGTAGTTGTAAATGACACAGATTAATAACAGACGTTTTCTGGTGTTGGAATCGTAGGAGAAACTGTCAGGACGTTGTGGAGGTAGCTGAAGAACAGAGGGGAGATGGTCAGTTAAAACAAAGGTCTCATCTTCAACCTCTTTGACGGCTGCAGCGACACAGAGGGTTTAAGTTACCGAGGGTTTTCCCGGCCTGGGTGGAGGAGCAGCCTTCCGCTGTTGAACAGCAGGCTTGGACGTCCTGTCTGTACAAAGTAAATATGCTGAACAGGGTTTTGAACTGTTAAACCTAGTTGTAATATGTGATATGTAATAAGAAATACTGTTACCCAGATAAACATCCTCCTCCTCTTGTCTCTGTTGGACTTTCACAGGCGGACGTTCACAGGGAGGTGCTTCATACATGTTACCCTCCTCATCATCCTGCCATGAGAGCATAGGAATATGAAATAACTTCAAACTTACATGCATATTGAGTATGATGAAGTTTGGTTTGTGCCGGAAATCGGCTAAAGTTCAAAATAATCAACATAGAAATGGAGAAAATGTATGATGATTAATTTAGAAACAAAATGAAGAATAAAATCCCTAATGTTATTAGCAACAGAGCTAATGAATGGATATTGAGACAGTAGACCCTTCATCCCTCCTCCACACAAATGTATCCAGTTTTAAAATGAGGTTTTTGGTTTTCAGTGCACTTTTCTAATTGTTTTACTTATTTTTTTGTTGTTGCTTGTTTTCATTTTTGCATATTGTTGTCATTGTGTCTTTTTGTAGTATTTTAGTTAACTATCCAACAAAAAGTATGAATAGGAATCGCCTACCTCCTTGGCCCATTCAAGAATCCATACAAGAGGAAATGTGGAAACAATATTATAAGAGTTAGATTATGATGTTTAAAAATGCCACATGTAGCATCTGTAATAATATGAGGATACAACTTGTAAAGACACAGATTCAGAAACTGTTATACTCACAAACTCGTCCTGTGGCCAACTGAACTCTGCATCGTCATCTGAAACAGAAAATAAACTTAGTCTGAGATCCAGTGAAGACAGAATCCAAACATCCTCCCTTCTCACCAAAGTTCAATCCCACCTTCTCTTTTGGGAGGAACTGGAGGTCCAGTGTGTCTGAGGGAAAGAGGAGAGGTCAGATGCTACAGAAGCATTTGATTTCATGTATGAGATAATAGGCCAGTGAGGTTATCCTGCTGGGAGCTGGACTTACAAGTTCTTCAGTTTCCCAAAGAAGCTCTGAAAAACAACAGAGACCTCAGATTCAGAGATTTAACACAGATCAATAACTCAAAGTAAATGATTACCAGCCCGGCATGCAGCACCTAGGATTTTATCAGTTTTGTCATTCAGTCTGAGTCAGTGGCTGCTTCTTGGGGGAAAGTCACAGAGTTACAATAAAGCTTTAATACTTCTCACTGCTGTCCAGAGGGAAGAGTTGTACTTTGGACATCTTCCAGATTGTGTTGATATTCGTATTTTACTAATTAATTTGCAGATTCAGATGAATTCATGTAATTAATCAAAGTAATTAACATGAATCCAGACACACAAGGAGATATACGAAGACACAAATATTTAAATGAACTGCCCTAACCACAAAAACTGTCTGTATAGTCTTGCCTAACATTAAACCATGGAAACAAATGAACTAAGTATAACAACACAATAATACAGTTACACTGAAAGGGTATCTTCATTTGCAAAAAATACAGGCAGGCATCTATATATATCTGCTAATATATAGAATGTTTAGACTTTCTCAATTTATTGTTTGTACTCATTATAACATTTGTGACGATGACGGAATAAAAAATCAACAATAATATAAATCTTTCAATCAAAATAATAATAATAATTTATTTCATGAGTTATTAAATCACTGGAACTATAAGTTAACAACATTGACATAGATTTGTGACAAAATAGACCAATAGATAACTATATGACCCCCTGGTGGAAATTCACAAGTTCACAAGAGTATTCATTGTTGTCCTTTATTTAGTTAAATTATCAGGATACTTCCTCCACCACGGATTATTTGTTCCAATGATCCGTAAACATGTAAACTTGTATTGTCCTTTAAAATGTTATAATGATCTTATTTCTAATACTTCTGACTTTGCTGCAGTTAATACAAAATCGATGCCATTTTGAACTCGACCCTCTTTAACATTAAAACTATACATGCACGGATGTGACCGAGTCGAGTTGCACAGGGGAGGAGATGAATAAACATAAACTCACGATGAGTGAAATCAGGAAGTGGCACAGTTTTCCCACACGGCCCAGCAGACATGAGGAAGTGTTGGTTTGAAGCAAATGATATAGACTGAGGGGTGGAGAGGGAGGAACTGCAGAGTCTCTGTGTCTCACACAACATTTAAAACAATGTCACAAAACGTTTCTAAAGGTTTTCTGTTGATAAATGAGAAGCAGGTGAGAGGTGTTCTGCCAATCATGACCTATGTGTCACCTGACCACTCCACAAATAGCTGCAGTTTAAAGTCGGGTCAAGTTACAACGACAACGTTATGAACTGCTGCTGACTGTAACTTCTGTCTGAGGAGAAACCGTCAAGCACCACCTGCAGACAGTGTGTGTGTGTGTGTGTGTGTGTGTGTGTGTGTGTGTGTGTGTGTGTGTGTGTGTGTCTGTGTGTGTGTCTGTGTGTCTCTGTCCAGTGTCAGAGCATCAGGAAGCCAACAGGAGGAAAAAGGAAAAAGTTGTGTGATCATGAAGGGAAATTTGATACAAAGAACAAGACACACTGAGCATGTGTTAAAAGTGAAACAACAAATGTTTCACGAACAGAAATAGTGCATATATTTAAGAACAAGTATATATCTTATAGGATATGTATAAAAATGAATAAGTTACTGTACTATAATCTACATTTTTATACGTATTTTTTTGGTTATTTGTTTTCAGGACGTGAGCATATCTCCTCCAGCGATAAAACATTTGTCGCTGAAGTTCTTGGCTCTATCCAAACAAAATATTTTATCATATACTTTGACCCAGCTAAACCCATGTGATAATACTCCTGTAGTTAGAAATCCATCAGGCGGAACCACAAGGTGCAGGTTGAATGTTAACCAATGGTGAAAACTATGTTATGTTCAGATCTCATTGCGCAATATAACACTGGTGCACAGCTGGGAATATTGGCACCAGAAGGGTCATCACCAAAATATAAATTCTCAAATGAACACTGCTCCTTCTGTGAGTGAACCAAACCATAAACTGTGTTTTCATGTTCACTGAAAGAGTCTGGATGGAAGATTCTTAATGAGAAAGTGACACTAGAAGAAAAGTAACTACATTTTGAACTTGCGGAGGCTGCAAACATCTTGACTCTTAATCTCACACAAAACTAGAAAATGAATAACACGCCTGTATCAGGTTATTCTAACGATTAAAATCTAAATCCTCGTAAATTACACTGGAACATGTTTGAGTAAATGCTAATAAAGTTAGTCAATGGAGAACTGCTGAACAATGAGCACAGAAGAGGAAGCTTAACAAAGTTGTTGGACCTCTCAGAGAACTTTATCTCGACTGAAGCCTGTCAGCGTGTTGACTCTCAGGTTATCATGTATTTGTCTAGGGGTCATTTTCACAGCTTCACCTTCACACTCCCCCACAATCACCGCTTTCACAATGTGTCTTCTAAAATATCTCCCCCCCCCCCCCCCCCCGCCTCACTCAGAACTCTGAAATAATAACACTAACCTCTGACTTGTGCTAACTTCCATCCCACTCCACCACAGAGTTACAAAACTGTCAAACCAACTAAGATAAAAAATGAAATGTCACCTTACCATCGTCGTGAGTTTGTGGACACGGCTCTCATGAAGATTTGTCTTTGTCGCCGTTCTTTAATGCAAATGGTTTTAAAGATTGAAAGCGAGTGATAGAGAGAGAGAAAGAGAGAGAGAGAGAAAGAGAGACAGAGAGACAGAGACAGAGTGTGAAGTGCAGCTATGACTGATCTCATTTGCATTTCCTATACCTGTGTCAGAAAAAAAACCTGCACCTGCTGCTCTGTGCCTTTAAGTGAGCTGCAGCCAGTGCACAGCTCAGACATGGCTCCACGTGAACCAACGCTATTGACAATCAAACATCAACTCCTACTGCAGGCAACAATGACGTTTTCAAAGAGAATTAAACTCTACACACACTCAGTCACCAGTGTATTCTTTTATATGTTCAGAACCAAAAAGTGCAGCCTCCAGGGTGACCACACATTTGGATCAACACCTACAATAAAAATTCAACTTGATAAAAACTCATGAAGGGATGGTTTGTTCATGTGACACTAACCCAATCTGTTTCCTTAAATGTATTACTGATCCTTAATGAATGAAAACTACTTCTGTCCCCACGGTTAATTATTAGCCCTTAGAAAGAAAATGTTACGTACTGTACATGTTTTTATAGAGGATAGGGGATAGAGTTCATAAACTGTAATTGAAGGTTAAAGTGTAGTTATGCTATTGTGTTTATTTTTCTTTTCAAATTGTTATTATTAGATATGAATTAAACTGTTGTTGTGCAATAGTGCTTAAAAAGTGTTACCATAGAATGGTGTGCCTTTAGGCACTCAATAAATTTGGTTATCAAAATAAAATGTAAAACATTAATATTTAAAATATTAATATTAAATCATAACTTTAATTGGTTAAAGTTCTCGCGGGGCACCACCCTTCATAGAAGGGAAAAGATAGCCAATTTATTGATTAAGATCAGTCTCATTTAGATCTAGTTCAATTAGAAATCTCAATATTTTACCATTAAAGATTATATAATGAACAATGAAGGTTTATGGAGTTCTTAACAGTGTAACAGTTGGCAAGATTCACTTATGCATTATTAATGACAGAACATTTGTGAAAGAAGAACATTTATTATGAACATAATAAAGTATAAAAACACAAATTACTAAACAATCAAACTAACTAACAAGGAGGTGTGTGAGTGTGTGTGTGTGTGAATGTAAATTAGCATGCTTTAAAAATGGTCCCTAAGATAAGAGCCCCCCCCCCCCTTCTTCTGAGGTTGCTTTATGGCCGTTGCTTTACGGCTGAGGGGGAAGGTTTAACTTTGTGAGATGCTATGCGTGACTGTGTGTATGTTAATCAGATAATGATAGTCAGTGACAAAGCCTGTGGCGAGCCTAACTGCCATTAACCTTCATTTAACTTATACCTACAACATCACAGCATATATCAAACATATAAACACACACCGATCAAATAAACAGTCTTGCTTAGCATGTATAATTATTAAGCCCAGATTATGTTACCAGTCCGAGGGAAAGGGGAAAAGAAGTTGCAGTCCAGTTGCAGTTCTGTGACGTCTCCTGGGTTGGTGGTCGTAGAGTTCTGCATTCGCGATTCTGTCGAGCCGTGTGCTCAGATGCTGGTTGAAGTTTTCCTGCAGGACATCGCGTCGCTACGAGGAGTTTTGTAGAGCTTGAAGGGCGAGGAGATTTCCTTGAGAGGGGTGAGCTGGGAGCTGCACCTCTGACCTCCGGTTGTGGGTTGGATAGAGAAGGAAGCTGGATCAGCCAGGCCCCCCCCTTGGAGATGTAGGAGAAGAGAGGCTGGACAGCCTGCTGGCCTTCGAAGGATTGTAGAAAGAGAGCATCCTTCCGCCCTCGGCGGGATGGAAGAAGTGAGAGATTTTAGGCAGACCTCTCCTTATATTGGTCCCGGTGACCTCACAGGTCTTGGACCAGAGTGACCAATAGGAGTGACCCCCCAGGTTCTTGACACCTTTGTGTGATATTGCCCAGATCCCAGGACATGCAGCATCCTGTTACATCCTCTGGGAGACTGAGTTCCTTGACTGTCTTAAGACAAAGGGAACATGTGGCACTCTGGGAGACTGAGTTCACTCCAGAACATGCGGCTCCCTTGTTTCAAGTTTGACTGAAGGGAGGCCTGTGGTTTGCATAAAAACCATGTCCCAACACTGTGAATTTATTATGCATATTGATGGTCAAAAAGCAAACGCGCACTGCAGCCTAACAGTCTTTTTTCCTGGTTTATGGATGTGGGAGTAATATAAAGAAAGAAGCTAACGTTCCAGTATGAGGAATATGTGTGACTACTGAAGCAAAAATGTTATGATAAAAAAAAGATTAACTACGCCAACAACATGGTGACAAAATATCCAGCTCAGAGTTTCATCAGTGGTGACGCAGGAATGTGCTGAAAGAACCGTCAGTATCAGCTTACCTCAACAAATCTACGAGCTGTTAGGAGCAAACAAATGATCTGCACTTTACTGGAAACAATAAAAAGCTCCAACGAGGTTTATTCCAAATATTATTTATTGAAAAACGAATATGTTGCAAAAAAGTGGTTATAATAACAATAAATTATTAGTCGACAGTACATAACATATGATATTTTCTACAAAGCAATATAAAAACAAACATAAATATTAACTTAGCACAAAACATCTAAAAACCCTTGAGAATCGATCACAGGACAACGTGAGTGTGTTTGTGTTAGGCTTTGCAGTCAATAAGCAGTTTAATGCAGAACCAAACAGTCCCCAGTCTTTTTCAATATAAAATCAAAAATCAGACAATATACATGTTATATTTACACTGGGATCAACCCAAGTATCTGGTGGAGATAGTGTTCTGAGAATCTGATACAAATCTGAACTGCCTCCGCTTAAGAGCGTTAAGAGACAAAACAAGCTGAATCTGAACCAGCAGATATGTTTGTGGTTTGAATGGAACCAGTCGAGCCCCGAAGTAACATTTATCATTTACTCTTATCAAGAAGTCTGTGACACAATCTTTGCACAAAACCTTGAGAAGATAAGCAAAAACATTCCTATGTGACTTACTGAGCTGTGCAAAGTAAACGTCCTGTGTTGACTGAGGATTCTTCTGGGTTATAAGTGCTACTGATCTGGAGTCTGTCCCTGTGACTTCTTTGTATAAAACAGCTTATAGAGAAAGCCAGAGATGGGAGGAGTTTTCAATCGTTCCCGTTACATTCATTATCTAATCCTCCGGTGAGGTGGAGGCAGAACTGTGAAAACACAGGAAAACTTTGTACGCATGAACAGATTAAAACAAGATGGACCTGAAGGAGGAAAAGTTTGTTCTCTCCACATATTCTGTCATATTATCACAGCACTGAACAGAGAACAGAGAACATGGAGCTACACGGTGCATGGAAACTCTTGTGCGTCTCTGTCGGAGTGACCTTGCGGCTTCAAAATCTCCATGAGTTCAGATCCACAGAGTCCCGAGAGTCCTGTGGACCTCACAGTCCATCTTCCCACTGATAAACAAATCTGCTGCTTTACCCACATGTGCTCATGGGTAACAGTTATCCAACGTCATCCTCTTTGCAGCCCCTCTTCCTTTTAGACCGGGTTGGCTTTCATTATCCCGTTGATCCAGCTGATGTAATTGGTGACCCGGGTGTAGACCCCGGGTTTTTCCCTCTGGCCGCACCCGTCGCCCCAGCTGATCACACCCATCAGGGTCATCCTGTCGTTGTTCCGACAGACTAGCGGCCCGCCGGAGTCTCCCTGTGGGATAAGAGTGGGGATGAGAGTGAGTGATGTCATCAGCACTGATCTAATGAGGAGGTGAAGAGGAGCAATGGGGGTGTTCTCACCTTGCAGGCATCGTCCAGGCCTCGGGTGTCACCTGCACACAACATGTTGGGGGTAACAGGGCGTCCGGACAGCACATCTGGGACACAGCGCTCGTTGGGCCACAGGCGGACATAACCTCTCTTCACACGCTCGGAGTACTCTGCAGAAACTGTGGAGAGGGTTTGAGTTACTACTCCAGCGGCTGCTATTCAAAACGGGAAAACCGAGCTCTGTGGAAGAGCTGGCTCACACTGCCCTCCACTGGTCAGTCAACATGCAACCTTAGTGAGAGCCCGTGAATTATAAAAGATGTTTGCTCACATTCTTGGTCTCTCCCGTAGCCTGAGATCTCGCACTCGGTCCAGCTGGGCAGCGACAGCCCCGGCTCGGGCAGACACACGGGAAGAACCTCCGGGGAGTTTATAGCACAGATGCCGATGTCTGTCTTCAGCTTCAAGAGAGCTGCAAGTGGACAGTGACCAAAGGAAAGTCAGGGTAATGCACGAGGGGGAAATGTGGGATGATGACCGAGGGACTGTTTTAGGTTTTAACAAGCACACTTAAATTTCCATTTCATCACCGCTGGGGGGGAATGTGCAAGACATGAAATGGTGAAAGATTTTGATTTGATTTTAATTTAGTTCAAATTGCCACTCACCAATGTCATTGTCATATGTTTCGCTGTCAAACTTCTCATGGCTCCAGTACTTCTCCACCTGGAAAATCTGCTCACTGCTCGAGTTCTGTTTCCGGAACGTTCTCCCCAAAATCACCTCCAGCTTTTCTGCTTTATCCCTGAAAAAAACAGTGAACGTGTTTTTATGTTGCACGACACACATTTTAAATAGTGCACGGTGAAGGATGTGTCTTACTTTTCCTCGAAGCAGTGCGCAGCAGACAGGACCCAACACGAGTTGATGAGGACCCCTCCGCATCGGTGCAGGTGAAGCTTGCTACGGCGCTGGACGACGTTGATGGCCGCCTGCCACGGCTGATCCGTGATGTCGGTCTCTCTGCCCCCGAATATGCGGAACGCCGGGCGGTTCAGGGAGTTGTCTAAACGCTGGCCACATGTGGCTGCAGGGAGGAGAGGATGACGGTTAAATAACCAACTGAAAACACATCAGGAGAAATGGACTCCTACTGATGGAGGATGAGGATGTTTTACCTCCGTGGTTGTTGTTCCTGGTCGGGGCCCGCGGGCCGAGAGTAGTGATGGTAGATATTGCTAAAATAGAGGCGACAAGAAAGGGCAGACGATTAGAACCAACACACGTTCCTGCACTTTAAAATGTATTATAATATGTACTATATATAGGGTTGACCCTGGACAGGTCACCAGGGTATCACAGGGATACAGAGACAAACAACCATTCATTCTCACATTCACACCTATGGTCACTTTAGAGTGTCTGATCAACCTAACCCCTATCTGCATGAGGTTGGACTGTGGGAGGAAGTACCCAGAGAAAACAGGCCAAACTGGGATTTGAACCGGAAACCTTCTTGCTACGAAAGTACAATGAAAGAATGCGAACTCACAGCATTTCGGTATGTCGCACAGCTCCCAGGTCAGCCTCATGTTATTGTAGGTGTGACACCATGGACCGTCATCAGCGTCTGGATTCCTGTCGGGTAAAGGAAGAGGAAAATGAAACCCACTCCTGAGTGCAGGGGAGAGGCCGGGGGGGGGGGGGAGATGCCGGGGGGGAACTCTCATGTATGTTTTAGGATATTGTGCGTGCTTGGATCTTTACCTGCAGAAGCTGTGGCTGCCGAGCCCGAGCTTCAGCGCATCCGACCGCCAGGCGTTGTTGTGCTTACGCTTGACAGCAGGAGAGTCCCATGGGAGACAGCTAGAGCCGCTCTTAGTGACAGACGCTGTGCCTCTGTACGACTGACCAGAGCCCAGAGTACATTCCTGGTACTTATCTGCTCCGAAACACACACACACACAGAAAACAAGGGTTTAACCGAGCTGGAACACAGAGAATTGAGTGTTTAATTAGTTTTGATTTTGGTAAAGTTTCACCTTCTGGACATTTGGGCATAGAACAGAGCTCCCAGACGACCTGAGTGCCTTTGTAGATATAACACCAAGGAGTGCTGTCGCTGTCTGGGTTTCTGAGAAGGGAAAACAAAGACAAGGACAATGAGGAAATGCTGCACGTTCATGGCTCACCTCATAAATGTAAAAAAAAATCATCCTCACATCCTTACAGTTTTCAAAGTTCATTATTCAAACACGTTTTTGCAAAATCAGACAGAATAACACATCATCCAGTTCTGCTCTTTGTCAGATTTGGGATTTTCTGCCTCTGTATAGTTTATACCCTCTGGACCTTTGCCTGGTCTATGATGAGTCTATGAGTCATGTAAGAAGCATTTAGTTATTATAAGAGAATTTACTTAAATGCCAGAATACAATTCAAAATGTGGGGTCAACTACCAGAACCCCTCCTTTATTTTAATTGCATGGACACAATGGACATTAGCAGTTTATTCCCACAGACGCTCCAGCTCCGAGCAGATCCCTCCGGTCCCATACCTGCAGAAGTTGTGGTTTCCCAGTCCGAGACTGCTGGCGTCCACTTTTCTCGCCGTGAACTTTTTCCCCCTCAGAGACGTGGCGTTCCAGTTGATGCACTCTGCTCCCGAGTGGCTGATGCTCCATGTCCCACGATACCCTTCGCCCCGGCCCACCACACACTTCTCCTTGTTGTCTGTAGGAGGGAGAGACAGAGTTAAACTGAATATAGAGTCACTTATTTATATGTGAGACTGATTCTAAAAAAATGACCCGACGCAATAAAGTAAATTTATTGGATCTGGAGCCGGTTGTTCAAAATATTTGGGCGAATTATGAAAAACATTGTTATCTCTTAAATAACACTAAATTCACAACTTGTGTCTTTATAGTGGAGTTTTCCAATTAGTGGTTGAGAAAACAGACCAAACATAAACTATGATGATTGTAAATGTCGTCATATTTAGTGAGTCTGACCTTCCCGACTCATTACTCTTTCGCTGGATTCACTTGACTGTGACCACTGGGGTTCACGTAATTATCCCACTGGGAGGGTGGGGTGTCCCTGAAGCCTCGAAGAGTCGCCCGCAGAAACACAAACATTCATATCCCAGAATGTCTTTCCAGTGTTTATACTCTTTTCCCTCTTCTCTCCAAGCCGCAGGCCAATGACACCTCAGTTTGAGCCACGCAGTCAAACTGTGACCTGATCGAGAGTCACTGACTGGTTCATAGAGTATTGGAATCAGTGTCAGACCCACTGTTATGGACGTGGATGAGTTATTGTTTGGTTTAAAGAATAACTTGTGAATGTGAAATAAATTATTTAAAGGTTTCTAGCTACAGTATTGTGTGGATTTCCCACTTTAAGTGTTAAACTAAATATTAAACTGAATTTGGGGGTTTTAGACTATTTGGCAAACAAAATCTATGATGTTCATATTTAACAACTAAAGTGTTTTTAATCAATTGAGAAAAACCTTGACTGACTCCACGTCAGTGACAAAAATCTCTGTGGCCTGTGGCGTGTTGTGTACTTACTGATCTCACACTGAGTCCCACTGAAGCCTGCAGGACACTGGCAAATGTAATCGGACGTGTACACGGCCTCCTTACATGTTCCTCCATTGTAACACTGAGACACGTAGCAATCTGGAAAGGGGAGCAGACAGGGATCCTGTTAGTCAGTCCTACAACAACCTCTTCTTTGGTACATGAACAATTGGAATTATCAGAATATGATTGATTGGCCATGACAGCTTATTCTAAAGAATTCGATTAGTGGGTTTTGTCTCATGTGACAGATGCGATGTTGAAACTTTGAGTTCCATGTAAATCTCTGCTCATCCTGACATAATATCCAGTAGAGGGTTTATTTCTTGAGCAGAACTGGTTTTATGTTATCATCGGTCCGGTTCGTCATTTAGTATTTCAACATTTCCTAAAGGTTAGCGTTCAGAATGACAGCACCCCACTCATCCCCCCCCCCCCTGTCGAATGAGCTCACAGACGCTGCAGACCAAAAAAATGTGGTTGCAATTTGTCTGAGGGAGGGGCAACCGTGCTTCATAGAGTTTCGTCAATGAGGGTGAAAGTGCGTACGAGGGCTGGTCTGGCAGGAGTGTTTGAGACTAAACTACACCCACTCAGAAACCAAGCGGATCTTCATCGGGATGCACTGAAATAACAGCGATTTGGACACACGAGCGAGGAAAGCCAACAAAAAAATAATCATCCGAGGTTTTTCACGGTAAGTTAGAGGGGAAAGTGAAGTTGTAATGGAAGACAGAGGTCGGTGAGGGCAGGCCAGCAGATCCACGGACAAACCCACAAACAGAGGGATCGTGACATGCTCATCGTGAACAGGACAAGTGGGACGAGGGGGGGGGGGGGTCGGTCTGTCAGTCCACAGGTGTTTGTGTGTCTGTGCGTTAATTTCACACTCACTGATGACGGGCACAATATGACAACGCTCTCGTCCTCTCAATGCACAACGGCAATACTCCACACGCTGTCCCCTCCATCGCAGCCAAGAGTCGCCATAACTACGCACTGCTGATGTCTCACTATCCACACAACGCACTGAGAACACACACACACACACACAAACAAACACAAACAGTGAGTATACAGCCAATCAAACACAGAGAAAATCTGAATCATTGTCACATATAGAAGTTATAAACATGAATATACAAAAAACAGAGAAGAGGAGCACAAACACGTGGATGACGACAGAGAATTAAAAGGGGAACATGCAGATGGGAAGGGTGGTGATGGTGTGATTGGAGAAGAAAGAGAGTGTGATTGGTGCTCACGGGAGGTGTCAAAGGAAGATGGAGACTTCTGGACATGAATAATCAAAAGCGTCCGTCTGGCCGGCTGCCTGTTGGGCTCACCTCTGTAAAAGCGGGTCCCTCTCTTAGAGCGGAGCGGCCGCACCTGCAACACAGGAGATAAAGTTAAACTCAAAGCGGCCCAGGATGGTTGCATGGTGGTGGTTTCCATCCAGGGCTGCCAGGGAACTTCTCTTCAGGATACTGGGAAAATAAACATGCAGAGGAAACTTTCTGCACACAGAGTTGGTATGAATCCATCCGGACCAACATTACGCTGCCTCTAGGTTTAGCCAAACATCACATGCAAGATTTAAAAGTCGGCTGCAGGACAGTAATGAGTGTCTAACCAATTAAACAAGCAATTTTTTTCATTAATATTTTAATAATTAATCATTATTATGTAGATCCATTTAAAATATTGCTGTTCAGTCTTGCATGTTAAAATTTTGGGAAGCCAACACCAATAAATCAAAGCCTAAAACTGCATTGCAACAAAACACTAATGCAAAAAAATATATATTTGAGGTAGATGAGCTGAAAATATGAATATGTTATACTTACATTGTCCGCTAGGCCGCAGCAGAGAGCAGATAGAACAATGAGTAGTCCAAAGGATCTGGTCATGCCTCCTCAAGTGGTCTTCACTTTACTGGAAGTAGAAAATAAAAAAAATAATAAATACAAATGAAAGCGCTGATACCATGATGCATCCTCAACGGTTTTTTGGACAAAAAATGTAAATAAGAAGTTGATTGAAATCAGATCTTAGCCACGCAATGTCTAATATAAAATAATATGAAGGTAAAATAATCCTGCTGTGAATAATGAGGTCATTTATTTCCAGGAATCTCTTGACAATGATGCAAACACATTGACAACATAGGCAAATTCATTTGCAAAAAAATGTGGATTGACTCTCTGTGCAATAAATCGTAGTCATGAATTTGTCATCAAGACTGAGCCAACAATTGCAGGAAAGCGATTGACCGGTCGACTTCTGTTTCTGTGTTTGACTTCCTTCCTCCATCCCGATGTCTGCCTCTGAAATTATCCCTTTGGAGTGAGGAAGCCCATTCGGGAGGAAAGGGTGGACACGGCGAGGTGCTTCGGGGAAAGCGGAGGTCATTTCTAGTATCTTGAAGTTTGGCAGTCTCATGGGCGAGTTCAAGTTTGTGCTGTATACATATTATTTACCGGATTTCCCATCTTGTCCCATTCCTCCTACCAGCCCACTACTTCAACTTATTTATATTCATGTCATAACAGTAATCCACAAATACCTCTGTGTCTTCCCCACTGGGAGTAAACAGGAACCAGATTATCTTCATGGCAAAAAAATGAGACACTGACCATCACGATTAAAATAGCCCAATCTGGACAAACCCTGCAGCGATGAAAGGCAGCAACAAACAGCAGAAAGCTCCTGCTTCTCCGACAGAGCAAAGCTGCAGCTGGAGGAGGATAAAGTGACTCAGGACTTAAAAGGGAAAGCGGATAAAACAGAAGGAAAAGCCTCGAGCGAAAGAAAAAGTCACTAAACTCATATTTCCCTTTTGTACTTCTAGAAAAAGCTGTGGCTATCGGACTTGTTCCTTTTCTCGATTTTATGGGATTCACAATATGAGAGGAGGAGGTGTAGATGAGGGTTATTGTTGGTCTTCAGTCAAGTGTGAGTTAACGTGAGTCACAAATAAGGAGGGGGAGTATAGAGAGGATAATTAACAAAAGAAGATTTTAGCAGAAATGTAAAAATGGCTTCAGAATGAGGAAGTTCAAAGCGTGTTTAAAAAGAATGCTAGGAAACGTCTACAGACACATGCGTGCAAATAACATGACTTACAGCCGTCTGCACTAACAACTCTATTCTAGGGGAGGTTTTTAGAGGCCGGATGGTTCTCCACTGACTCACCTTCTGTGGTTGACTGAGCTGATAGAAAACAGAAGGGGGTTTGATATATCAGTGACGTAATCCATCAAGGCTGGTGACCACAAACACAGACCACTCAGGGACGTGGAGCTAATCGACAGCCCTGTAAAAAGCTTTACTGTACATTCTGCTCATTGTTCCTGGGAACAAAGTCTCCCACTCAGGACTTCATCTTGAAAACATGGACAGATACATGCGTTCACAGGCTCACCATTAGGAGGGCAGCTCCCTTGATAGCGATCCTTGCCTCAACCAAATAGGAACCCTGTTGTCTGCTGTGCACTTTCCCCCCCCCCAACAGAGCCCCACTGGCAGGGTGGCAACCGAGCAACCAGTTTTCTTTTTTGTTTCCTTTGTGCAGCTGTTCAGTCGCCCCTCTCTGAGGCCCTGTCAGCTGAAAACATGTGTTTCCTGCTACGACACTGCCAGTGCGTGGCCCGTGCATTGCATGGCAGAAATGTGTGCAACTATCAACACACACACACACACAGAAACCCGTCCAAACACGCACACATCAGACACGAACATATGTGTATCCCACCCTTTTTTCAGTCAGTGGTATCTGACATGCAGGGGCCCCTTTGGGGTGCAATGATCCCTGCTCCATAAACAATCCCACAATGCAATGGGCCTGATCTTAAGCTGTTTTTGAGGGCTGTCTTTAGTATTTAACAAAATCTCATAATCATGCAACAAAGGAAAACTCTTTTAATTTTATATACAGAGGGACAAACTTTCTAGAGCTGATCAACTCAGAATCTTTGACCATAAAGAGTTTTTATCACAATTGGCTTGACTATAGATGTTTTCACTTAAAATTATGGAGACTTTCTATTAAAATACATTAAATTGGGATTATGAAGTCGTCAAACTGGATTGCGACCAATCACAAAACAGAGATTTTTTAAGACACTGGTGACAGCTACAGTGTTACGGTAAAACTGATCAGGTCAAACAGCAAAACTGTTTTTAGTTCAGGTTTTCTCAAGTCTTCCTAACTTTTCTGGTCAATAGTCAAAACCTAAAATACATTAAAAAATGACATCATAACCACTAAAAGATGTACTACATATTACTATAATACTCTTCTCAGTCCACCAAGGACAAGGAGATACAACTTTATGTGCATGAGGGGGTCACGACCAAGAAGAAGAACCAGAGCTATTGATATTCTGACTGACAGAAGATGTGAGGTTCATGATCAAGCCTCTCTTAAAATCGGGACAACGCTCTCCCACTGGCACTGCCGGGGTTAAAGCATTCATCAGCTACACCCAATCTGTTATTTGTTGAAACATGTGTAACCGAGTCTGCAGCATGCGGAGAGTGTGGTTCCTTCAGTTAGTATGTCAAATATGAATGGAAGAAATGGAAATATCAGCCGAGTAGCAGCAGCAGCCAGACTGTGAGTCAGCCGCTGGTTTTCAGATGCTCCAATTAAGTGAATCCAGTTTAGATCCTTCCGACGTAAAAAGGCAGACACGCACACAAAGACAAAAAAACACATGTCGAGACCTAAAACAAAAGCGGCTTTCCGACAAGGCTTTAGTTTCCCATTAGTGTAAACTGGGAACTGGTTTAAGTGCTGAACACACACTTTGACTTATTGGCTGTGAGTTCAGGGGACCATTAGCGAGGATGTGTAATGATGATGGCGAGCTGGGTTGGTAAAGTTTTGAGGTGAGACATTCTCGTCCTCCAACCGCAACGCCAAAATGTCAAAGTCTAAAACAGTGAGCATAGTTTCATCTGACTGTGAAGTTCAAATACTGGTTCACTGTTTGCACTTGAAAGCGTCGCTGGGGTTTTTTACTTCCTGTTTCATGTGCGAATGTCAGAACTGGTTCTTGATAAAGTTCCTAAAGAGGCTGGACTGCTCACACACTGGGACCCAGGTGAGTAACTGGCAAACTCCTGTGGTCAGTTTCTCAACAACATTTCTTAGAGAACTCACCAACTGTGGGATATAGAGTTTCCCTTCTGGTGCCACATCATTCTTGCAGTGTCATTTTCCAGGCAGCAAGTTTAAACATCATATTTTGAACTGGTTTGACCGGCTGGGATCCATAAACCTGTATTTCTTTCTTTGTTTCTTCAGTTTAGGTGTTGTTCCTTCATGTGTGCATCATGTTTGCTGATGATGTGTTCTGGCATGTGATGTCCTGTTGATAACTAAGCTACTTAGAGGACTTTATACACTCTCAACAGGGGGGGGGGGTTTCAGTGCGATGCAGTGAACCAGCTGTGATCTGGCTCTGTAAAGTCCCGCAGAACAAAGAGCAGCATTGTTGCCTTCCAGCTTCTGACTGTGCACAATATGAGGCCTTGTCCTTATCATGATAAACTCGTAAAACCAAAGGAAGCAGGTGCTGACATTAGAAATGGGAATAAACAGTGGGAGATAATGGAGCTGAGAAGACTATGTGGGAGGAGATGAAAGGATGGAGAGGGCGAGAGAGAAGGTAAAAGGAGTAGGATGAAAAGAGGGAGAGGAGGGAAAATGAAATCAAATCCCGGAGGTAAGCAGAAAGAGGGTGAGTCGTCCTGAGTCACCCAAGCTTCCAGGGCTGCACAGACACAGCTGTATAAAGAGACACAGATGCAAGCATTGAGGGGATTTACAACAAGAATCGAGAACATTAGAAGAAGAAGACACAACCTCCACATTCACTAAGGATTCAGTGTCATCCCATCGCTCCCACAGTCTGATCCAGCTCTATCCCGTCTGACCTGCTCTCCACTTACGGCTTTAGGACCAAAACCACTGATCCCCCTGAGTCACAAACCTCAGTGTGAGGCATCAAACACAGGTGACTGACCACACTGCAGGGAATGCATACATACTCAACAATCTCTCAACATGCGACGCAACAGAGCTCCAGAGTGACGGAGAATGTCTGCGCTGCTGACCGACGCTGGGGAGAAGAAATTCCTGAAATGCAAGCTTGTGCGTAAGTCCACCTCATTAGCTCGATAAGAGCCTGCCAGTGATCCTACAGAATTTGGCTTGAGTGGTGCAAGTACACACACACACACACACACACACACACACACACACACACACACACACACACACACACACACACACACAATGCCTAGGACATTGACTCTTACCGTAACCAAAGTGACTACTTGCCTAACTATTAACATAAACCAAACCTAAACTTAACCTTAAAACATGCCTTCACTATGCAAATGTGTTTATGTTAACATATTTAGGTCCCCACAACACAAGTAATACCACTCACACACACGCACATGCTGAGAATCTCTGTATCTTATAGGGACAGTCCAGCACAATATGTTCTTTCTTGTAACATTCAGAGAAGCAGCCACAGAGCACTGTATGATCGCGTGTTGTAAGCAACGTTGATAACAACAAAGTACCTGATTTACTGTGTCAAGCGTTTGGGGATTAAACTGGACTGTTGGTGAATTGGTATATTCTCACCCTAGATTTAACAGGTGGATGGAGGGAGGTAAATAAAGAGCCGCTGGAGTCACAGTGAGTAAAAGTTGTGATGGGAGATAATCGAATTAGAAAACACAAAGTAATACAACAACATATCCGCTGTGTGTTGTGAGAGAACTGCATCTCTGTGCAATGAGGGGAAATGAATGCTCTAATCCCAACCACCATACTTCACAAGCTTCAATCCAACAAGTCTGCTCAAATGTAATATCATACATGCAGATTACTCAATATGGCAGAAGTATTAATTATCTTATTTCACATTTGGCTTATTATCGTGATATGAAACAAGAGAACTGATCCATATCATTATCCAATCACATTTTAACGATTACATTTACATTTCTAAATCAGAGAAAATATTTTTAAAGTTACCCTTTACATTGATTAAACTATTATAACTATAGGTATATTGTTATTAGGTTTATTCATACTAAGCATGGCAATTCCTACTGTTTCTATTTCAATACAACTTTATGTAAAACATTCTTTCACGCATCAAATTGCAGCTTTGCAAAATGTGTGTTAACTTTAAGCTCTACAGCCTCAGATAATGGTGATGCTCTGATGACACTATTCAAGTCTTCATTCTGCGAGAAACCGCACGTTGCTCCGTCTAAAAGGATCTTAAAAGCGACAGCATGCGATTTAAACAAAAAGGAAAAATGCTCTTACCGAGGGTGAAGTCTTCTGGAGCGGTTATTTCTCAGTGTGTTTGCGGCAGACGGCTCGGTGTCGCTGGGATGAGGCTCTCAGACTGTGCCGGGTATCTCTCCGCTCGCAGCTTTTATCGCAGGGCTCCAGGGGGGAGGGCTGCAGCTGTGACCTCAGCGGGGGAAGCGTGGCTGACCGGCCGGATGATGATGCAGCCTGCTGGGTGGTGCCGATACGGAGCCAGGCCGTCGTAACACCTCCCTGGAGGCTGGGCGAGCAAATCACGTTTTTAACTAGAAACTGGAAATAAATATTTTCTTAGAATTTACTATCAATGACAAGTATGGATTTCAAAGTATTGTAGCAAATTTTAGACTCTACATCACCTGCAGTTGGAGTTTTGTAACTAAAGGTACATTCAGTGTTATTATTTGAACATAAGTGAACTATTGCAGTCTCCAGGGCCGGACTAACCTCTTACAGGACCCAAGGGCAACATGTTGTTTGGCCCCCATTGACTCCCACCATACATAGTCTTGCAGTTTTATCTTTTCACACAGAAACCAACCACTAGTACAGCTGAGATGATTACTTGATTAACTGATTCACTGGTTGACAGAAAATTGATTAATAACAGGTTTAATATTTGACTAATCATTTTAGGAGAAACATCACATGAAATATTGTTTCCTATACTTTGCATAAATATTTGGTTGGGTTTCTACTTTAATAAACTTCAGAGGAAAGCATGTTTGGGTTTATGGCAGTTTAGACATTTTATGAGCCCACACCAAGTCATATTAACCAAAATATGTATGAAAGATTAAGAGAAGTAACATCATAATGGTATTATGCATTTTATTTTCAGTTATTTGGATGTGATATTATTGTAGTCGGGTTACTTCTTCTTTTAAAGTGACTCTAATTTGTGTTATTTGACATTAACACTGACTTACTATGTGTTTTTCACTGTCTGTGCTTTTTGGCAGTCTCAATATCTGAGTGGTTAACCGTTTGGCACCTGGAACCATTTGTCACACAACCATTATCCTCTTTTATTGAACCCATCCCTTCCTCAGGAAATCAGTCATTTAATCAACCTCAAGATTCATTCAAGCTTTTGTTAGAGCTGAAGTGTCTTTTTTTCACCCTGGATAATTAATGTTCATTGTTTTTACTGTTTGTTAAATCCACATTAAACAGCAGAGAATGCAACACTTTAGTACGTAATAGGCAGGGGTTGTTAACTTTGCGTCTGTCCTCTTGTTTTTGATTAGAGCGTGCACACACACACATACACACATATACAGACACACAAACAACTCGTCTGACAGAGTATCATGATTTATTCTCCATTTTCACTTACAAACAGCTTCATTGACCAACTGACCATTTAAGGAACACTTCCTCCCTGGTTTTGGTTTTGAATGATGCAGAAAGTATTTCACTTATCCTCCTTTTACCCATTATTTACACTTTGAATGACAGTCAGCTGTAAACTCTGTGGAAGAATTACAGAAACTGTTGTTGTTATTGTTACTGTCTTAATGTGGGAATGAATACTTCCTCAGTTTGTTGCACTCAGATGCTCCAGATATATAAACAAAGTATCAACAACTATATTGAATACACAAGAAATTCTGTGTGGCAGGAACACAACTCAGAGATTCCTATCTAACATCACTCTAGCATATAACAAAAACGATTAGGATTGAGTTGGAAAGAAATATATAATTAAACAAAGAATTGTTTTGTAACCAGCTGTTAACTGTAGGCCATGTTTATTGGGACTAGAATTCTGTATTAGCAACCCACTAACCCCAAAAGGCAAATACAATGTCAGCATAGTCATCAGTCTAGAAGAAAAATGAACGAGCAGATAATGCACCACAATGGGGTTATTTTAGGAAGATATATAATATTAATATGATAAAAGATCACTACCATTTGGAACCAACAACATGGTGTCAGTTAATCCATTGCCTTAGTAGCTGTTGCTACTAGCACCAGTGTGTTTGATTGAATAAAATCTGAATAAAAAAAACGACAGTGAGACAGATAAATGTAGTGGAACATAAACTCCTGTATAATAATATGTAATCAAGGACAACATTCAAACCAGTTCCACAGGTTAGGTTTACATGACTAAACGAAGCTAAATAAGACAACAAACGTCTATCATTATGACTTCCATGATTCCCTCTCTCTGTTGTACCGAAGCCTCACTGGAAAAGATTAGGAAGCAGAACCATCTGCTAGAATAAACAGGAATGTTTTGTTTTTCTTCTTAGAAACCCTTCAGATGGGATAAAGTAGGTTCTTACGCAGTGAAACTTCACGTCAGCATCATCAGATGTGCATCAGCAAATAGGTCAAGTTTCTGGTTGAATAAACGACGAGTTCTGTTTATACCTGATTCAAGAAAAGCAGATGATGAAATGAAAAACAACATTGGTTCAATCTGGTATTTTGGGAGGAATCCTCTCCAAACACAACATCCACTGGATCAACGATTACAGAGTAGTGTTAGCAAATCATCTGAGGTACACTATCTGAATAACACACAAAAACATTAACATGGAAATGATTAAGCCAGAATTACAAGAGTGCTTTCTCAAGTCAATTGATGCAATTTCAAAACGTAACGTGAGGAAATAATGAAGATGAGGTAATGAAAGCAGAAACAGGGTGACTGTCCTGAATGAGAAGTTTATCCAATCAAGTTGTAAAACTGAACTTCCTGTTTGAATGTGGTGCATTCTTTCCCAAGATAGTGGTACCTGCAGGTCTCCTTAATAGTAGCATGAGATACTAATTCATCTAATCCATTACAGCACTTTAGTTACTAACATGAAATGTATTTTTAGAATTACAATAAGCTCATGTTTCCACTTTCAAATCAAGTGATTAAAATTGATAATTACTTTGCTACAGGACCTGCTGAAGATCACTGAAGGACTATGGGGGGGGGGGGGGGGGGGGGACTCAAACACTTAAAGTAAAGTTTAGTTTAGTTAGTTAGTTAGTTAGTTAGTTAGTGAGTTAGTTAGTTAGTTAGTTAGTTAGTTAAGTTAAGTTAAGTTAAGTTAAGTTAAGTTAAGTTAAGTTAAGTTAGGTTAGGTTAGGTTAGATTAGGTTAGGTTAAGTGTAGTTAAAATAACCAACTGGTAACATGGTGGAGCTGGATGTCTCTGCTAAGACTTCAATTGCACAATATGTATGTGTGTACTTTTATGTGGTGGCTCACAAATCAACAATGAAAAAAACATGATTCATGTTTTGTAAATAAATCTGAATGTTTCACACGCTCATTTTTCAGACTGTGTATTAATCCGCTGCACAAAGTAGTCCCCTCCTGGACGTGACGCGGAGGACTCTGCCTCCTGTGGGCGGTTCTCTGCAGGTTTACAGGAAACACGAGAACCAGGAAGTGGAAAGTTTGTGAAGGGTCTGTTTGTGTCGCCAAACTTTCAAATGTTCAAAGTTTAACTTTCGGTTTAGAGGCCGGATAAACACCGTGTTAAAGAAACTCAGGTGTACACGTCACCTTCGGGGTCTAAGGTAGGATTTAGTTTGTGGTGTTTACCTTGTTGACGCGTTTATTTGCTTTCAAACACAAACGGGGGGAAACAAGAAGTTAAACTTCAGGAAACAACCACAGAAAGAAAAGCGACTGTTCTAGTGATTGACTGGAGGTTTGTGTTCAGAGCGGTGAGATCAATATGAAACATGGAGGTGAAGAGGAAGCGGTGTGATGGATGCTCGTTCTTTACATCGTGTGAGAGGCGATTGATGCAACACACAACATTTAGCTTAGCTTCACTTTATACACAACCACAGTCACGTTCGTAAACTTTTAAATAGAAGATGAGGTGTTAAATCAGCTCTATACAAACTATTTGTAATAAATCAGCTATTATTCATATGATCATTACCATCCTATTGTTACTATTGCCACTAATATTGTTAGGAATATTAGTATTTCAATTAAACACAAACTGTAAACAGTTTTTAATAATATGCTTTAATTCTTTCTAGTCCGTTTAACTCAGACAGCAGCAGCAGAGAACTGATTTAGATGATCGTGTATAAAGTCAAGCATCTTGTATACATTAGAGATCATTTCACACTCACACAAACATCTTGTAGAAGTAGAGTTGAGGAAATATGTCCATGTTTGTATGTGTCTATAAGAGTTTAAATCAAAATCAGCATGTCAGTGATGATGAACACATAATGTAAAACAGCACTTTTGAGGCATTTTCTGAACTGCAATAATAATAACAATAAGACTAATAACTTTATTTGTATAGCAAACACGGTTACTAAGTACTTCACAGAAATCGTTAGCAAAAATGGTATTCAGTTTAATTCTAAGAACCAATCATAACATAGAATATCAAGACCTTAAAATGTATAGAGGAACCCAACAGTCCCCACAATGAGCAGCACTTTAGTGACTGTGGAGATAAAAAAAACTCCACTGTAACAGTTTATTTTCATACAGCAGAAACTTAGAGAAAACTATTAAAAACAACATTTAAGCTGACTCCATTATTTTAAGTGTCAAAATCGTGTCAGTACGCGAAAACCAAGACCCTGAAAATGAGGCACAAAGGTGGATCAAATTTAAATTGTATTCCTAATGATTTATTTATTCCTGTACTCTTCCAACTGTGAAGAGCCTAAATGACATATAGCGACAACCTGCAGTCCTATAGTCTATTCTGCAATTGGCTCATATCAGCAGATTTCACAGAATAAATCCTCATGACTGAGGCAAAGTTGCATCCCCATTATTTCATGTATCCACTGTATTTGTATTTATTTATTGCTGGTGCGAGCCTCACAGAGCCACTAGTATGACTGTGTACTGAGTTGTATCCTTGTTATCTGCTGTGCTGGGGTAGGACCAGCTGAGGAGGCCATGAATCGAGTTCCCCTGCAGCAGCAGAGCTGTGGGTCCTGGGAGCTGAAAGGGCGGCTGGGAACTGGAGGCTTTGGGAATGTCACAAGATGGCAGAATAAGGTACACAATCTGCACACTTTCCAGTGATAGTGGACCGAATGACTGGGAAATCCTCTGGGAGGCAGATGGGTTAGGGTTAGGTTTAATGAACATAGATTGACTGTGCGCAGATAAAATATAAATGAAGTCGCCTTAGCATTCCCCAGCAGACATCAACTACATCATTACCAATTTATGTAAAACTCATACAAGCAATAAAAAGCAACACATGTTACAAGTGAAAGTCTTTATTGTCTTCCAAATAAATATTGTACCTTTAAAATGCCATCTTGAAAATCCTTGCTCAGTTGTTCACTACTTTGAGTTCAGATTGCTAAACCTTGAGAACAGTTTGCACTGTGTAAACTCTTGTGAGAACTCAAATCACTAGATTGTTTCACAATGCTGTGTTGTATGGTTCGATAGAAATGTCCCAATCTAAATGACAAACTGTCATAAACATACACATACCACAATGACATAATTTTCAATTGAAATCTCTGTTTCTCGAGAATTTGCTTCAATTCAAGAATGGGTTTTCACCTGCATATTTTTTTTAAGCAGTTTGTCATCAGTCCAGGAAGTTCTGTTTTTACTACAGTAGAAGTAGTTTCTATTGTTAGGATTTGACTGTAACTCACAGGATGAGAGTGAATCCATGGGAACATGAACACGCCCGCTTAGTGGAGCTTCCTTTTCCTCTCTCTAAGAATCATCATTTATGGCGTTACTCACACCCACAGTCAACTTACATCTTTCATTGATCCAGGCAGCTTGAAAATATGAAAAAATAAAAATAGAATTTCTCATCACCAGTTTGTTTTTTATAAAAACTATCTCTGTTGATGAATGCTCTTTTTTTTCTCCTGAACATTATAACTTTTAGCTGAATCAATCTTTGTCCTTCTGAAATGTGTTTTTGAACTCATAAACTGATATTGTGTCACTCAATTATTAAATCACTTAGTTTACATTATCATATAATTTTGTTCTACTTCTATTAACAGTATTTCAAAAGTTATCACTGTGCTAATCATCGGGGCCACTCCAGACTGGGTAGTGGAGGAAATGGGAAAACACAGGAAGAAATTCCGGGAAATGAAGAGGGCACTGCTGGGATGACTAAACATCCTGTATAGGACATTTCAAACAATATCGTGGGTTATTATTAGTTTACAGGTCACATTATAGGAAGTGGGTTTTTTATGCCTTTCCTTAATGATGTCATGAGAACCAGGTAATGAGATGTACCTGTGTTACTCATCTTTTTCGGGAATACATGCCGTCAAATGCCCAGTGTGTGTTTGGTGCTCTGCAAACTACGGTGTCACGATGCATGTGTACTCCCTTCTTACCCTTTTATCGATTATCTGTTTATTATCAAAAAGAAAACAAGGTTTTCAGCCTAATTGGACATGCAAAATGATATAATTTATTTTGTATTTACGCTGCGTACATGTATGTGTGTGATTTCAGGACACGGAGGAGCAAATCGCTTTAAAGCAATGTCGCCAGGAGCTGAGCGAGAGAAACAAAGAGAGATGGTGTCTGGAGATCCAGATCATGAAGAGGTGATCTGCACTTTAAGTTGCATCAATCCACAATCCACCACATTAGAAACATGACATGAACCAATGTTCCTGTGCTGTGAACAGACATGAACCATATAATTAGAGCAACACTCTAGTTTTTAGTGGAGTCCGACTGATATCATGTGGAACAGGTCAGACCCAAATCTCAGAACAGATCACAAAGACGAGGCGGTTTAAATGATGATGATTTTATCTAAAACAATAATAGTGTGCGTGTGCTTCACAAGAGGTGTGTAATGAGCCGAGCTGATCAGAAGCCAGGCTGAGGGAAGAGTGAATCTGGGGAGGGTTCAGGTGGCGTCCAGGGGATTAGTGTGGAGCTGCTGGAAGGTGGAGGAAACCGGTTGACAAGCTGGTTAGCCGCAAAAAGATAAGGCGTACAAAGTTGTCAGACTGTTAACCTTTTGGACAAAGAGTGACTACTGTTTTAGCAAAGAGGTAGTGATCCAGCCGGTGCTACGCAGCCTTCAGGAGGCGAGTTAAATGTCCTAATGAGGAGCTGGTATGAAGGCAGATGGGTGGGAATAAACAGGAAGTGGGGGTCAAACCCAGCCAGCAGCGCACACAACCAGGAGGAGAAAACCAAGAAGGGACAAGTGTCCGAAAACAAAGTGTCATCATCATTAACACACTTGAATGATATGTTATCTATCTTGTATATTGAACATGTTGGCCTGATCTGTCATTCACAGTTTTAATCTTACAGAGGCTTATAGGCAGTGGCTGTATGTGATGACATCTTTCACATCAATCTTAAGATATTTGTTCTGTGACCTGCAGAGAGTAAAAAATACCAGATTTACCAATTGTTTGATTTGATGACGGAGTTTCACTCAAGCTTGTCTCTGTTTACGGAAGGTTCAGGTCTCTCTGCAGTGATGCACCTTAATGTGTGACACATTTGTTTCTTCAGCTTGCCTGAAGAAATTGGTGATTTCCCCGTTACGTTTTACCGTCTGAACTTCTTCATACTTTGCCTTAAAGCTTGTTTTGGCATGTGAGACGAAGAGGAGTTTTGGTTTGACTTGTTGTGACTCACTGTTGTGTATTCCATGACAAGCTGGGTGCTTATGAGTTTGACATTTGTCGTTTTTGTACCCGTCTGTGACACCGCTTTAGTAGAAACCACTATTTTTTTTCTTTTCACCGAAATAGAAAAGAAAAATCACACAAGACATAAAATAGTTAGAACAGCGTGGAGTCTGGGTTATTCTGGTCATTTGGTGGTTATTTCTAACCAGCTAATGAGCCGCCTCCTCATTTTGTTCTGGTTTGGTGTGTGTTTTATTTCCACACACGTCTGTGACGTCCATTAGCACTTTCATTTTTGGTGTTGGGTCACTTGAGTTGAATTGTTGCTCATGCGGGGTTTTTTATTGTCTGTGAAATGTAATATTTGTTTTTGTATCATTTGTTGGTGCAACAATGAGGTTAAACCCACGGCTTTTCTAATCCCAATTTAACAAGTGTGTTGTTTTCAGACTGACACAACCGCAACTTTCACGTGCACCCACGCTCGACTCGTGGAAGAACCACAGGGCAGGGGACACATACATGGCAACCCACCATTATATTATTACTGCTACTTAAGAAAAGATGGTAACATGCACATACACTTAAAAACACATCCCTCTCGCAGTGTTTTTGAGTTGTGACGTGTTTATAGAGAGTGAATTGCGTCTGCTAAATGTTTAAGCCTAAAACCAAGAAAGAAAAACAATTTATTTATCCCACGACCTCAAGCAGGTTCACAGTTATCCCCCTCTCCTGAACTGTGACTCTATCCACTCTCCAAAATGTTTTTATGAATCTTCAGAGAAGCAGAATTAAGATAAGAGGAATATTTTTCACATGAGATCACATGTACAGCACTCAGAAAGGATCATTTCACAAACTGACTGTTCCACTTCTAATCTTGTGTGGACTTGGTTGATGGCCATATAGCTAAACGTTTTAACGACTGATGACTCATTATTCTAGTGAAGATTGAAGCTGTTGCAATGCACTGATCACACGTGTTCTAATTTTATGCTTTCAGTGGAAAACAGTTTTCCCCCGTTGGATCTGGAATCAGTTTTACTTTGCTATCTTTAAATGTCTCTGTTTTGCTTAAACGTGGGTGTTGCTGAGAGATGATCAGAAAAACATTGCCTCAATCAGTTATGTAGAAGCACGAAATTGGAAAACACACAAAGTTATACAGCAGGTCAGATGACGGGGGGGGGGGGGGGGGGGGGTGGTTCTGGGGTGTGCATCTGGGAGCTATTCACCATGAAATTTGATGGATTTTGTTGATTTATCAAAGTCGATTCAAAAGCGGTCAAATGAAGAGCAACATACTGTCTGTGTCTTCTTTCATTTCCTCTCTTTTCTTGTGAATAACAAGATGAGAAACTGTTCATACTGGTTGAATGAAGTCCGCTCGTCTCGTCTCTCTCAGGTTGGATAATGTTAACGTTGTTGCAGCCAGAGAGGTTCCTGAGGGAATGCAGGAGCTGGTGTCCGGCAATGACCTGCCCCTGCTGGCCATGGAGTACTGCCAGGGAGGAGATCTGAGAAAGGTAAAAGTCTGGGACAAACCACATCACCAAACACATCGGTACAATCTTCAATTTATTTATTTTACTCTCAAATTTTTGTTAAAATGTAAATAAAAAAAATGTTTTTCTGAGAAGAAATAAATTCAGCTACATCACAACTAAAAAACATAAATATCACTATTGCTTATAATGTTTTGTATTTTATTGAATTTAAGAAACTCGGGCGATTGCTTGCTGTTCATTCTCGAGAAAGAAATCTAGAGCAGGTTTAAACAAACTGTGTGAGTGTGCAGCCTGAGGCGTTGTTGGGGCCAAGCTGCCAGCAGAAGAGGAAAAAGCCAACCATTACAAACCACAGTGTCATAAAAATTTCAAAGCATCCCGGATGGTCAAAACATAAGCGGACAATTTGGGGGCAGATTGGAAAACAGCACCATCCGTTTTTGTAAGGACTGTCACAAGTTTCCAGCAGCGGAAATATGTTTTTAAATATAGAATATCGTAAGAAAATTATCGTATGGAGGGAAAAAAAGCCGTTTTCCTGACAACTCTTATAAATCAAGAAAATAGCTGTTTTACCGCCAAATAAAAGGTCAGAAATTTGCCGGACACTTAAAAAAAAAGACAGATCAATGCTCCCTTTGCTAAGACATCACCTGCTTTTAGCGTTTTCCTCCCGGGATTTATATTATACAAGTATCAAGTGTCTGTGTTTGTGCTCCCTGCAGTATCTGAACCTCCCGGAGAACTGCTGTGGAATGAGGGAGGGCTCTGTTCTGATTCTGTTACGCGACATCTGTGAGTATCAGCTTATTAGATCTTTAACGTTGTGCATGTGTTAGAGTGAGAGATTGATTTATTAAGCTGGCAGTGTGATTAGTTTCCTGTAGTATGGTCATCATGGTCGTCACACTATTATGATGTCACCAATGACCATTAACCACCAGCCTCTTAGTCACGCCGCCGCATCTGCTCAGGCGCTCGCAGGTTTGCGTCAACGATCGGACACTCAAGTACGAGCGCTCTCATCAACAACACATTGTATATTACATGCTGTATAAACAGGTTGTAGAGAGGACACATGTGGTAGCGTTCACACATGTTTAGAGTGGAGAGTACAGTGAGATGTGCACACACACACACACACACACAGAACCACCTTTTCCTGTTACCCACTAGTGGACGTTTCCTGATAATGAGTGATCCCCTTTAACTGCCCTTCCACACCCAAAAGCTCACACACTCATACACACAGTTACACGCCCATACATTTAGCTGCCCTAAGGTGACGAGTTCCGCTTCATTGATCTGTCATTGCCAGCACACACACGAGTCACTCTTTGACGCAAGTGAGGTGGCACTACTGCATGAATTCAGACAAAGCCCATTAGCCTTTAACTTAGGTTTCACTAGACTAAAGACTTAGGTATGTGTATACACACAAGTCTTATCCTCTTATGAGTGGAATGCCTATTTACATCACCGCAGTACAGTGAGCAGTTAGACCATAGAAGTTATATAAAGATGGGCAACATTCCAAGAAGAGATAACATCTGGATCGCCCTCTGGTGGCTAGCTGCAGTATAGGTCATAAACCTAGCCTCCTCCTTGTTAGTAGATGGGACAAGAACAAAGTAAATGTCAGGGTACAGACGGCTTGTCGGTTTAAGTGGTTCTTATCACACCCAACTTTGTTCAAATATTCATATTTAGTTTTCGATGCTAGAAAAATGGGGTGAAACATAACTATTACCTATTATCTTCTAAATAAGGGGACTATGTATTTGCGATGCTGTTTATAAATAACCTCAAACATATCTTTGGCGTTGCTGTACTACAATGTATGTCCTTTATATCAGTTTTTCTTAATGTTGTAATTTTTCGGTCCATGTTACAGTTTACTTCTTCTATTAATTGAAGTGTATGTAAGTGGAATGCAGGCAACACTAACTCTGCCTTCGTCTTTTCCTTTCCACTCTCGTCTCTTCCCCCTGCTCTCCCGCAGCTTCGGCTCTGACCTACCTCCACAATAAAAGGATCATCCACAGAGATCTGAAGCCAGAAAACATTGTGCTGCAGCAGGGAGAGAAGAGAGTGAGTTAAAGACCCTGTGAACCATCTTCTTATGACAACTACACCCAAACCACAACAAAGAGGTCATATAAAGGCTTATTTGCCTCTATGTGGCTTAAGTGGAATAAGTGCAGGGGACTTGTTTCTCTCACATCCACATGTTAACACTCACAAGTTGAGCAAAATGTTGCTGCGCTGAATATTTACTGTGGAAAACTGAATCTCTTAACTTATGCTTGCAGTTACGAGGCTGCATTGTCCTTATCTTCCTCCGTGGGGCCCCCTTCTATTTTGTTATGTAATAAATCATGTCAGCCTCCAGCCTGTAACAGGACACAGGGAAATGAAAAATGTACTAGAACTGAGGCTAGACGTATTAAAAAGGTCATATATCCATGTTTATGCACAGTGCTGTGTTTATAGTTTATAGAAATGTAACCAATCAAACTTTATCTGCACTAAGTTTATAGTTTTGCCTGAAGACTTCTTTTTGTCTGGCCTACAAGAGCAACAGCAAATCCAACACACAGACGTTGATTCTGTTTTGTCTTTACACTTTCCCCTAATTTCAGTTGATCCACAAGATTATAGATCTTGGCTATGCCAAAGAGCTGGACCAGAGCAGCCTGTGCACATCCTTTGTGGGAACTCTGCAGTACTTGGTAAGAGTCGGACATGTTTTACACTTAATTTTCCGACTGTGTTCTCGACAGAAATACCTTTTACCTGGAGCTTTTCTTTCCCATGTCTCAGGCTCCAGAGCTCATTGATAGGCAGCAGTACACAGTCACTGTGGACTACTGGAGCTTTGGGACCTTGGTGTTTGAGTGCATTACTGGATATCGTCCTTTCTTACCGACCTGGCAGCCCTTCCCCTGGTAGTACCACTTTTTTCAAAAAATCTGAAAGGAAATGAAGTAATGTTTTCCAAAACTAGTTTCAAAGTGACTCATTTCAAAAGTTCCACCATTTGACACATCTCAAATTTCATATTCCCTCTTTTGCTTTTGCACCGCTGTCATTATAGTCTATGTTTTGTAAAAAGAAGCAGAACAATGATATTTTTCAATGTTAAGTAATGATAAGCTTAATTCCAAAGGAGTGTTATTGTTACGTGAAGGAATTTTGACACACAATGACTAACATTGAATACAAACATAAGCAAGAGTTGCCAAAGCAAAGAATTGCAGGATATGTGGGTTGTGCCAACTGCATTGGCCTTGGTGCCTCTATAATATAATAGAAGAAAAATATACAACTCCACAGGGGTCTGGGTTGCATGGAGGAAAATACTCTGGGTTACATAAGCAACTCCAGGCCTCATTTTTAGAGCTTTTCTGTCATATAACCCATCTGTGTCATTTCAGGTACAACAAACTGACGCTAAAGGAGGATAATGATATTGCTGTCTATGAGGCCCTCACAGGGGAGGTCCGCTTCTCCCAAACTCTGCCCCAGCCCAACAACCTCAACAGGTGGCTACATCTGTGACACACCAACACATGCACACAATCATGACTTTAATTACCTCAGTCTAATGTGATAACTGCTGTTAACAGTCTGCTGTTAAAGAAGATGGAGAAGTGGCTGAAGCTGATGTTTAAGATGTCGCCTCAGGAGAGAGGAAAAGACCCAGACGCTACGCCCAGCGACTGCTTCTCCCAGCTGGAGATCATCCTGCAGCTCAAGGTTGATTAAGTAATTCATTCATTTCATCTCTCACTTTCCTCTGTGTGTTTATTCAAAGTAAAGAGTTTAGATCTTTGAATCTGTGATCCAGCATTCAACAAATGATCTCATGGACTGATGGTGGAGCTGTAGTTAAATGTAAAGTTTAGAAGAGTTGCCTTTTAAGGGATTGTTCACCTGTTTTTCTATTGGTTTATACTTTAAAATGATGATGGACAACACAACTTCATTTCCTTACACTATCCAGAAATGAAGCTGAAATATCCTGATAATGAACGCAAATATCTTGCACATTTGATTCTGTGCAGAAGCAATAAAGGAATGGGATCTAAACCGACAGAAAACATCTTTGATTTGACGCGTAATTTTTACTTTTTAGTTTGTTCCATGTCCCATCCACTGACATAGAGGAGGCTCATGACCTATACTGCTGCCAGCCACCAGATGGCGATCAAGGTTGCTTGACTGTTGGAGAGCTTTCACGTCGTCCATCTTTATATGTATTCAACAGCTCAGAACAGCACATGTTCTTATACTGTCTTAATGTGCGTTGTCCTTCTCGTTTCCCTCAGCTGGTTCACGTCCTGAACATGATGTCCGCTAAGATCCTGGTCTACTCGGTCTCGGACGATGAGACTGTGGCTGACCTGCAGCTGAGAATAAAAGAAGACACTGACATCCCTGCAGCCAATCAGGAGCTGCTGCTGGAGGCGGGACTAGTCTTGGAGCCTAATGGACTGGCCACGCAGTGTGCCGTGGACTACAAAGTAATATTTAACATTCACAGTACACACAGAATATTTAAAAACACATTGTGATAATGGAGTCATAGTATTATTATGTGTGTTTATATATGTATCTGTAGGAAATAGATGGGCGCCGGACCGACTTGCCCCTGGTCTTCCTGTTTGATCGCTCTTCTTGCAGTTACGAGCCTCAGTTTACTCCTCGCACCCTCCCAGAAAACATCCGCTTCTGCCGTGAGTTTTTTTGTTGGATATTAAAAAAGTACAATGTCTTGTTTTGTGATGCTTAATTAGATCTTTGTGTCATTTTGTTCACTTGAATGTTCTTCAGTGGTATACACACATTGGCATTTTAAGTTTTTAGAAGTTTTGCATTTGGGTGTTTGATAAATTAGTCAAATAAAAAAACAAAAGTTTTGGATATGGATAAATTATGTTCAATATTATAAATCGCCAAAAATCAGCACAGGTTTGACTGTATCTGCTCCACATTCACTACTGATATAAAGATATTATATAATATGTCTCATCTGCCAGAACTGACCTTTCTCTGAGGCAAATTCAGACTACAAACTTTGGATTGAAATAAGATAACAGTAAACCTCTGTTGCCTCTCTCTAACTTTTGTGTGTGTGTTTCTTTGTCTCTGTCTTTTTCATAGAATCTAATCCCATGCACCCTCTGGCTTACAGCCCTCTGAGGAGGACTTGTGGCCAGGCATGGCAGACCATCTCCTCCCTGAAGGAAGACTGGCAAAGACTGCAGCAGGGGCAGAAAGCTGCCATGTAGGACATACACACAACTCTCAAACACAGCAGACACGTGTGTGATCTGTTGGCTAAAAAACAAACACATTTCTTCTCCACGTTCTTTCAGCATGAGCCTGTTGAGGCACAACTCCTTTCTGTCCAAACAGAAGAATGAGATGGTGTCCCTGCACCAGCGGCTCATGGCCAAGCTTGACTTCTTCTCCACCAGCCTTCACATAGACATGGACAAATACCAGGAGCAGACAGCCACTGGGATCGGTATTATACCCCAATATAAACCAAATCATCTTAATAGATAGAAGGGAGTTACATTACAACTGCGTTTAAAATAATGTCGGTAGCTGGAGAGCCAGGAAGAAAGTCACGTGAATGTGTCAAACAATTCAATTTACCACCGACTAATGATGGTCTTTTTACATCTGCAGCCTCAGAGAAGCTCCTCTGTGTGTGGAGGGAGATGGAGCAAACTGCTGCCGGCTGTGGTCAGGTAGAGTGTGAGTGTGCGTGTGCGTGTGCGCGTGCGCGTGTGTGTGCGTGTGTGTGTGTGTGTGTGTCTGTGTGTGTGTGTGTGTCTGTGTGTGTGTGTACGTACTTGTGCTTACATCTTTGTGAGGAACATTTTAAGCATATACCTTATGGCGTGAGGACATTATGAGAAAGTTAGGACATTTTGGGAAGCCCTCACTTTTTCAATGGGCTATTCAAAGGTTAAGATTTGCTTTGTGAGTAAGGATTAGGTTTGGTTGGGTTTAGGCATTTAGTTGTTATGGTAAAGGTTAAGGTAAAGGGCTAGGGAATGCATCATGTCAATGAAGGTCCTCACTAAGATAGAAGTACAAGGTTGTGTGGGTGCTTTATTCACTTGTGCTGTAAAAAGACTAAAACCGTGTGTGTGTATCCAGGCCAATGTGAGTGAATTGGAGGAAGAGATGATGCAGCTGCAGCAGGACATAGTGGATGTGCAGAGGCAGCCGTGGAGGAGTGGAGAGGCCCTGGAAACATTGTAAGTCTGAACCAAATTTAACTGTAAAAGCAAAGAAAACAACTGCTTTGTGATCTTCCATCGTGCTCACGTCCCTGCTGTGATCCTCAGAGAGGGAAAGGCGATGGACATGTTCCGCAAACTCAGAGAGAAACCCAGAGGTTTGGACTTTTCATGCCTCCGCTCACTTTTTACCTAACACTCGTTATGGTGTTTCCATTTGAAAATAAACCTCTTTTTATTTTTTTATTCTTCTGTCTTTCCTTTTCCTGTCCTTCCTTCAGACCAGCGGTGTCCAGGCGACAGTCATGACGTGGTGCGCCTGGTGGATCAGGCCGTGCAGTTCTACCAGAAGAAGCTCAGGGACTTCTACACACACCTCAGGTACTCGCACACAAAATCCCCAGATCACACAAAACAGGTCTCAGTACCGCAACTACAAAAATCTAGTACGCCTTATCCAGAATAACCAATAAATTATGTTATTGTGTTGGGGAAAGAACATACTTCAAAAGGTCATAGTAGCAAAAGCAGAGATGTGACTAATAACATATTCACAAACAGGAGAGTGAAGTATTTATAAATGTGTGTGGTGTAGACACAGCCCTGAGACGAGGTCTGCTCCGGCTGAATAATGGAACACACTGATTAATATTTATAAGTGTATTGTGATGGCCAAGTGCAAAAGGTGACAGATTTGTAACATTTAATTAAGAGCATACTGACGTTTACAACTTGAGATTTGATTGTTAGTGTAAAGAATCACAACCCTTTATTAATGAAAGATTTCATTCAACATTACACCATCACATCTGCGGTTTTAAATGATGTTTTAAAACGGCTTTCACGTTATCCATAATAACTCGTGATGAACAGGTACATTTCTTCCGTATTGAGCCGCTGTTCACCGCGGCCACACCCCTGTGCGTGTGTTTGGCAGTAAGACCGCCGTGTGTCGTCAGCGGGTGATGGAGCTGCTGCCGAAGGTGGAGGGCGTGGTCCAGCAGATGGCCGAGAGCGAACAGGTCCTGATGAGTCTGCAGGAGAAACGACAGAGGGAGCTGTGGAACCTGCTCAAAGTCGCCTGTGTGAGGACACATGAACTGCTCACACACACACACACACACACACACACACACACACACACACACACACACACACACACACACACACACACACACACACACACACACATACAGACCCATACAGACATGCTGCTTTCTTGATTGCATATAAACGAAGAGATAGTGCACGTGGCATTGTTCTGTAAAATAAGATGAGAAAAAAGCTTGTAAAAAAACACTAATGCAATGCCAGAGATATAAATAGTTAGTCAAACATTTGTATTTTACAATATACAATACAGTATTTTACAATTGATGGATAAATGCTTAGAAATAGGCTAGATGAACAGATGAACAATCCTTAATCAGCATGCTTATATATTTTCCCCAGTAATATCATCGAAACTTACCTGACTAGTCCTGCACACTACAGCAGGCCTCAATAGCATTGCTGTAGTGTGCAGGATGCTGGGAATTATCTGTGCATTTGATGGAAGAATGCAGAGTGGAGGGTTGAAAACTCAACGTGCAGCGTGTGCTGCTTTCCATACATCTTTAAAACAGAGTATTGAATGATGTTTTTATTGCTCAGCGTTTAATTTGTGTATTTTTTTTACAAAATTCCCAAGCTTAACTTCCCATGGAAAGTTTCCGCAAAGTTTCCAGAAATTTACCGGAAATTTTCCACCCCTTTGAAACACTATGCCTAACACATGAATTATTCCCTTGGGAACTGGGGAAAATTTCAAAATGCCATTTCTTGCCATGTTAAAGAAAGTGGTGGATCCGCCCCTTTGTCCAGATCAAAGCCAAAATGTGATGGGTCCTTTCTTGGCCCTTGTTACATCTTTCAACCAACTTCTTTGCAAATCTGTATAGTTGTTGTATAATTCTGCTCTATGACTCTTTAGTGGAAGTTATAATAACCATAGGGTTGCAGGAAGTATACCGATACTGACAAGTTATAATAAACTCAAATTAGATTGAATTTACCCATTTCCATTGAACACCCTTGTTTATTTCTGCTCCGTGACTCATCAATGTAAAATAGTCCAGATGTCAAACATTCAAATGACAAAAGCTGAGTCAATTCTATACAGTAACCGCAAGAATGTATTTCTCTTTGTCTTCCACATAAAGCAGGTGCTGTGTTAACTAAGAAAGCGCATCATGTTTTCTTTTGTAGAGTAAAGTTCGCAGCCCGGTGAGTGGGAGTCCGGATGGATTACGAACGCCCTCGTCGGTGCCTCCTCTGCTGACCCCCAAACAAAGTTTACAGCAGTTGTGAGTGTACTCACACACACACACACACACTTACAGACCGGGGTTTAAAAGATGTTATGTATTCATGGTATAAGACTTGTTTTTCTGATATATTATTATGAGCTACAGAAAATAAACTTTACCTGACATTTCACTGAGCCACTCAAATATTGGCACAGCTTTGATAATTCTTTACATATTTCTGAGCTTTTAAACACAACTTGAGTCAAAGTTGTGGGAGTCTTCTTCGTATACTGATGATCACCAGAGACTTTACAGCATAAACACTTGATGAACTCTTGGGTTATCGTGAGTAGCATCTTCATGAGTCAAACCCTGGTTATGTCTTCAGGGATGAGTCTCTGGTGGAGCAGAGCAGAACCTTTGAGAGTCGACTGCAGAGTTTGCTGCACGACACCATGCAGGAAACAGAAAACAGTATGGAGGTTTGTCCACGCTCTCACACACACACACACACACATCTCCCTGCCTCCCTCAGCTCTTTTTCTCATCTTGTTTTGATGTCAAACAGCTTTCATTGGTTTTCTCTGAATTATGTGGATGACTATTAAAGTCAAAACCCTTTGTTTGTGCCCCAGATGTTGAGTGAGTGGACGTGGCTGAGCGGAGGCCAGGGTTTCTCCAGTGATCTCGCCTAAGTTCAGTTTCAGTCATGGATTACATGTGGTGCTGTGCTGCCTCTGTGTGGATGGGACGTCGCACTGCACGGAGACGTGCTACCAGCTGTTCTTTCTATGTGAGTTGATCAACAATGCAATAGATGCTGGCACATATTTGCTGAATGGGATTAGAGAGTAGGTACATCTGTTCACTGCCGATCATTAGAGTACTGAAGCCAATCATTACTGCAATCATGATTCACATCAGAGAAACTTCTTATATAAGTATTTATTGACCTTATCTGTACGTTTAAAAGAACCATCCAATGAGTTGGGGTAGAAGTTAACCTCATCATGCACAGTTCAACCATTCCACTGATTTCATCAGATGATCCTACCAAAGTGTGGTTAAACTTAAAATGTTTATAAAATCCCAGTTAGAACAATCCCAGTATGAGGACAGATTTGCTCGAACTCTCTTGAAATATCCCAGGAATATTTTAACCTCAAATTTTCGTTAGAGAATACATGAATGTAAATAATGTGTTGCAGTGAGCTGCAATATTTCCATCCCCTTTATTTGAAAAGACTTTTGCACATTAATCACAAGTTAAAAAAACATATTTCAGTAGTATTTTAAAGAAGACGTGTGTCAGGTATCAACATTTTTATATGTTTCTTAATGCAGCATTGTTTTTTATTGCAAAATGTATTTTAACTGAATATCAAGTAAGATTATGAGTAACTATGAATGTGAATTTTTTTTTTCTACATCCGCTGATAATGACATGGGGGTTTGACACAAAAACAGGAACACCAGCACGGTGTGGTGCAGTCCGGTATCCCTGCAGTGATTTTAAGAGATTCAAAAGTTTTTAATGTGACTCAATGTTTGCAGAGACGACACGTGCATATCCCGTTATACTCTCTGGGCCTGGTTCAGGATGGTGTTAAGTACAGATGATTTACGATCTAAAGCATAACTTTTGATTTTGAAAATGTTCTTTGTTGATATAAAATATTGTCAAATTTATTGTAAAACTGTGAAAGCAGTTTGTCAGTTAAATAGATTTATGCAGTTACGGACTTTATTTGTATTGCATTTGAATCTGTGAATTTTAGATAAGACTGCTACAGCACAATGTTGTACGGCTGCATCATGAGATTTTTCACACTTACACATCCAATCTGTATCCTGAGTCGACTCTACTGTACATAGATAATTCACAGTGATGAGAGATGTTACATTATCCTGATGGTTGTTTGTGTTTTACGATTGTATTGATGTCAGAATAACAGAATGTTAGACGAAATCCCTCATTGAATTTTCTATCTTGAACACAGTGTTTTATTTTTCTGTAAATGACGTCTTCTTCGATTCATTCCAAGTTCTCTGAGGACAAGACAAAAGTTCTTCTTCTTTTGCTCTCTCATGTCAACCAAAATAAAAATAAACACCCATCGATAAAGTTTTACATTCTTTATTCCATCAATTCAATAAAATTAGGTTGCGGTCCTAACTGTTGACTAACTGTCCTATACAAAGCACAGCACAGATAAAGTGAAATGTAGTGGTAAAGGTTGAACAGGTACAGGACACCAAACAAGACGACGCGGCTCAGAGCCCTTTTCACCAAAGAGGACCTGAAAAATCGATGTTTTGGCAACTGAAGCGTGCGTGACAGTTTCTATCTGCGTCACTGAGGTCAAAGGAGTCAGTCGGTCCACTCGGTCTGAGAGTGACCGGCCGCTCGCTGTGTTTTCTGCTCAACGCTCACCAGCCTTTATTGCATCTGTTTACCGTCACTGTACTTGTCAATGTGACACTGAAGTCAGTAGCTTCCCTCAAAACTTGAAAGCATGCAACAAAACCACAACATACCAAAAACAAGCTTCTTCTAATCATCTGATTCACGTCTGAGACTCAGAATATATCTGAACTAAAATTACCTGAACACAGTTAAAATAAGATAGGGGCCTCATGTCGTGTTCCAGAAATACAGATGTGTGTGAGACAAAGTGCACTTTGTCGAGTCAAACCGGTCACAAGGTGCACATTATTCAAAGAATGATTATTTTCATGATACATACAACATATGGGACCTGTAAGTAATGCAACATTTAAAAAATAATGCTTGCTTCTCTAAAAATTACAGTACTGGAGGTCTTGGAGGCTGCTCAGGGTATTCAGGGTTAAGGCCAAAGAATGTGTGTGTTTGTGTACATATGTGTGTAGCACTCAGTGTGCAGGGAAGATGTGTTTATGTGTCGCTGTGTGGACCATTGTGGTGTTGTCTCATTTGGGCTGTGTCTTCTTCTCCTGCGTTTGCTTCCCTCTCTCTCTCCTCTTGTCCGTCCTCCCACTGAATCTTTTTAGGCCTCCAGCTCGAAACCCATGCCCACTTTGTGTCCGCCGCCGTTCACGTTCTTCCCGTCGATCAGACCTGAGAGAGTGAGCTTCACTCCTGCAGGGAAGAGTGGTCCGATCATGTTAAGTAATCGTGCTGATGCGTTACAGGAAACTAAACAAAAAAGAAAGCAGTTAACCAACCTGGCCTGAGGGTTTGTGTGTATCCCACTCCAACGAGGCAGGCGTTGTTCACTTTGGCCTGTGAGGAGAAACCAAACATGGACAGTGAGGTGACCATAGGGAGCAGAAATGTACTTTACATCATTTGTTTCATGTATTTGAGATCCTCAGATCAACGACTGCAGAGGAGTTAGGCTTTGAAAATCAAGTGGTTCTGCAGAGGGAGTAGGATTAGAGTGGTTTGGCTCTATAGTGGCTATGTTGACCTTTCTGTGTATATTTAAATAAGTGTTATAACTTTGGTACACTGGTTGGTGGAGGCATAAAACAGCAGGGTGGTATTTCCAGGTTTAAATCTAATTCTAGGGCTTTTTACCTGACATCTCCCAAATTTGAATTCATAACTCCTCACTGCAGTAATGGTCACTGTTGACGACACTACAGATAACTTTCTTTATCATTTCAGAGGTGTTAAAGTCAGTTCTTACAGATAGGGTCGCATCATTGTCCAGCTGGTATTTAGCCCCGATTCCAAAGCGGGTGTTGTTGCTGCCGGCGGTCCAGGACAGGTGCACCGCTGTCTCCAAGTTGCTGTTCACCTTCTGGAAAATGGAGCCCCCGAACTCTGTGCCATCATTGCTTAAATACAAAAGAAAACACAGAAAAGTTAGAGGTGAGCAGCAGTGGGTGTTAGTCTGAACGTTAGGTTTCATCCTGGGGAAATGCTTCCTCTCTTAGTGGCTGCTCTCGTCCTCTGCATCACTTCCATTTCCCCGCCTCTCCACACTGTAATGTGGTGACTCACACGTTGGTATGAAGCTGAAAGTCTCCGGCCTTGTATCCGAGGGCAAAGTTGTTCTGGGTCAGTTTGGACTTGGCGGTGTCAAAAGCCAACTGGTAGCCAGCGAGCCAGCCCTCGTAGCCCAGCACAGCAGCTCCGTGGACGGTGGGGCCGGCCATGTCGAAGTCCAGGTCACAGCCCACATTGACAAACTCCCGCTTGTAGCCGGTCTTCAGTTTGGCACTCTTCTTCCTGCAGATGGAATAAGAAGGAAGAGAAGGAGGGAAAAATCATTTAGAAAGCACTGCATAATTGATATATGTATAGCATGCATTGATATGTTCTTTGTTTTCAAACTTATTGAAGACATTAAAAACTACTCAGCATGAGGAAGATGCTCTTACCCGGTGTTTGGCACAAATGAGGTGTCCAGAGCGAGCTTCAGGCCCTTCGCCAGCTGCAGAGAGACAAGGGAGAGACACAGGCGGTGAGATTAGGATTTGAATTGAGGTTTTGAAAATGTTTAATAAGCGAGGTAAAGTAAATTCCTGTCCTATGTATTTGAATACCTGGTCCTCAATGGTGACTTCTGTGGTCAGAGTGTTGTCTGTGTTCCACTTCTGGTTGAAGCTGAGGCCCAGCTCACTCATCTTGTACTTGGTCTCCAGGTGACCGCCGGACTTCCCCGTGTCGGTGTTGTTGGAGCCGGACGTGGCGAACTCCTGCGGGTCGGAGAGGGGTGGAGTAATGAGATGGGGGTGGGGTGGGTGGGGGGGAGGGGTTGATATGGAAAATGAGGCGTGAAGGGAAGCAGAGAGGCAGGTTGCTACATTACAGCCCAGCTCTTCAAATAAAAGGAGAGAGAGTGAAGAAGCATTCGGGGAGAGAGCGAGAGGAAGGAAAGAAAACTATGGTGAGGGGAAGGGAGCATTGTTTCTCTCCTCTTCCTCTGCCACACAATCCTTCTCCGGTTTGTATGACTGTTTATTTATTTAAGCTGGAGACGTGAGTGGAGGAGGAAAACTGGAAATAGAGTCTGGACTGCGAGTTGGAGTGGCAGCTTGTGGTTGCATTTCAGGATCGGTGCTGTTACGGCCACAGAGGTCGGGGGGGGGGGGGGGGGACCTTTGTCACTTGGACAAATTACTGCTAAAAAGAAAAACATATGGCGGAAAGCCTGCACACACTGTCTACACACAAACATCTAAATGTGTTACCCGGCAGTGCCCGTGTGTTTAATCATTACAAATGTGCACACACACACACACACACACACACACACACACACACACACACACACACACACACACACACACACACACACATACATCCTCTTACCATCTGACAGGAGCATCCAGAGAGGAAGCAGAGAAAAGAGAAAATAGAGAAAGTTAGGTGGAACCACACCGAGCTCACATGCAGTGATTTCACCGGGGAGAAAGCAGAGCGATTTAAAGTGGAAACCCGAGTGAGAGACATTCACAGTGTTTATTTCAGTGAGGTTTGAGTTTTGTGGCGTGTGGGAAACTAAACACCAGCATTCATTATGGTTTCACCAAGGCAACCGGTTTATGGCAAAACACACACACACACACACAGCAAACTAAATCCCTTTATCCCCATCAGGATACAACATGATGCTTGAGAAACAACAGTTAGGAGGAAGCTTGTTGGGCAGACGATGTTACTGAATCTGTAAGTTGGACTGATCTCGGCCTGAAAACACTATGAGTCATCCATTAATACCACAGAACTCTGAGAGAAAGGCCTGCATGAGGAATCTGAACACTTCAGGCTCTCAGGGAATAAAATGGTACTTACAACACCGCTCTGGGACTTGGTCTTAACATCCAGCTTCAGAACTCCGTAGCCTGGGAAGAAAGAAACATCCGGAAATTTGTCAGAAAAGAAAAAGGATGGAAAATAACAGCAGGGCTCTGAAACCGCTGCAGTGAAAATAAACAGCTGGACTTCAAAGTGACACTGAGCAGCAGAGATTTCTCTCACATCAGTCCAGCTTCATCCAAAAACATTTTATAAATCTGGTGAAGTTACCATAGCCCTTGTTGAAGATGTCTTTGGCAGATTTGCCCAGGTCGGCGTATGCAGGAGGGACAGCCATTGTTCCTGAGGAAACACACAAGTACAAACTGTTAGGTCTTATTCACAACGACAGAGAGAAAACACAACTACAAAAAACTGCAGTTGGCTGATGCACAGTCAGAGGGACAGTCCAGCAATTTAGTAAAGCACCTCCATGAAGCTGCAGGGCTTGCAGGAAAGATGCAGAATGTGCAGCAGAGGCTCAAATATCCAGATTTTAGTGCCAAGCTCCAAATATGCTGGAGCCTGCATCTCCCATAATGCATCGTGATAGCATCTTAATAACTCACAAACCTTTGCCAGATTTTTTGTGACAGACATAAAGTCTTAAGACAACCCTGCCTTAGAGGACTTGATTGTAGATCAGTGTTACCAAAGAGAGAGTAGTGCTGCCCATTAGAACTAGATGATCGATGGAGTGCCCCTTCAAATTAAAATGCTGCAGACAATCACACAAAATACACAGAGTTTTGCACCTTGGTGGAAGCTAAGCAACGCAACTCAGGCAGTAGCTCAGAGGGCAAAAACCAGCATGAAGAGCTGTATTCCCTCACACTAAAAGCACTGCAGGTAGCAATCAGTATATAAGAGGATTCAAATATCTGCCTATGTTGGGAAATATATTTTAACTGGTATAGCCATGTGTGTTTGCACCATTTAAAATGAGGGATCTATCTCAACGTGTCTCCCGAGGTTATAAATAAATAAATAAATACTGATGATGAAACCCAGGCTCTCTGGAGAGGACCTGTCAGGGTGCTGGTGATATCCTGCTCCTCTCCTCCAGCCCCCAACGTCCACGTGGAACCTATTGATCTCCTGGCAGCGCTCCATTAGCAGCCAGCAGAGCTTCTTAAGCTAATGGGACTCCCTCTCTTGCAGAAAATGTTAATAAGCTAAAATAAAAACACTAGAGACACCAAACAGAGAAATTATGTGTCACTACTGTATTTTAATATTAATAAGATCCTCATCATGCTATGCTTGTGGAGAAAGGGGGAGATATTATGTACAATGTGTAATGACAGAGTGTGCAGGCCAATGCAGTAGAGAAAACGTGAGCAGTAGCACGTTTGGTTTAGTCAGCAAGTACGAGTCCTGCAAACCACTGCACTGCACCGTAATGCTTCAGTCAGTCATCAGGGTCCCCTGGGTCGGTGTGTGGGTGTGTGAGTGTGGGTGGGGGGGGGGGGGTAGTTTTGACAAGGTGACTTTGCAGGAGCATGTAGAATATCCTGCATTCACTAACAACCTAAACCTGGATTAATGGTTTACTACAAGCTTCCCTTCCTTCCCCTGCGTCTCTGTCCCTTCCGCTGTTAAGCTCATCCGTCACATCTTCTCTGCAGAGGTTGGAGCGAGGAGGGCGAAGCAGCTTCTATCAGCAGAGGCATCGCACATTGACCCAGTGCAGACGATCAGCGGGTAAAAATATATATAGAATTCATTCAGACCCCCAAGACGTCATCACCTTTAGGACGGTGCAGCCAAAATGCGATCCAGGGACCCTGATGATACATATTCTCTTTCTATGAACACACACACACACACAACCCCCCACTCACCAGGCCCTTTAGGTGCGTGGTGCTGACATGTCCCACAGTGGCCTTTGTTCTCTGCCTGCTTGCCTTGTCCCGCCTTGTCCGGCTTCACCACACCCCCCATCTCTGCCATGTCTCTTCAGAGGTGGGGAAGCACAAGGAGGGACAAATGATCAACTTCGTCCAACAGTCCTGTTCTCTTCTCTGCAGGCTGCTCGTAGGATGGCAGTGATCATCTTTATGCTTCCTTCGCATGCAGTCAGACCCCAACTATTGCGTCACTCTGTACTGTACATGTCAGCAGTAGGAGCACTTGTACTTTGTGCACTGTATTTGTACAGGATAAGACCCGTGTGCAGCCCTCGTTTGACACGGAGAGACTTGTGTCTTTATCAGACAAAGGATACAGATTAGCTGCATGAAGGCTACAAAACGATGAGCAGGTGAAATACTGAAGTCCCCGTGTCCCTGATACAAGAGCCCAGTAAGCACAACACATCATAAACCTGTCGTCTGTCATCAGCATCTGTCCGCGAGTGTTACATCAACGGCTCCTTAAAGTACAGTGTCATTGACCTCTGGCTTGTCATGTACGTGGACCACGTGAGCAGAGTCCAGGGTGCAGCAGTCTCTCTCTCTCTCCAGATTTACACTTCACACTTTCAGAGGTGGTGTAGTGTTTCAATCCCCTGAAAACCTGGTTTCAAATCCCAAAATTTTATTTAACTCAATAAATAAATATGTTTAGAAACATCCTTGGCTCTTGTTTTGTTGATTTAGCATACAATAAATCATTTTTTAGACAACACTGATGAATCATCACCGTTAAAGTTAATATGGTGAATTTGCAAGATTATCATTTATTTGGAGTTATTTTTTAGGCCACCTGCTGAGTTTAATTTAATTTAATATTTTTTAATTTGAGCTCAGCTTTGTTCTCAAACCAACTGATGATGTAAATATCTGACTCTGTGGCTGTCAGGGGGCAGTGCAGCGCGGCTTTAGAGCTTTTCCACTCACAATAAGTGACTGTGAAATGTGAGATTCATTATTATTTATTATTCATTATTAAAAAAAAAAAATCAATTACACCAGTTGTAAGTTTAACATTAACAAAAAACACAGGACAACGTGCTCACACCTGCTGATTCAGATATTGCTAACCTCTGTTGCACAATAAAAAAGAAACCACATTTTCCCAAATGTGTCCTGCTGAGTTCAAATCTCTCAAACGAAATAACTCTGATCTGACTGTGTTCTTGTGGGACCTCATTGGACCAATAAGATCCCTCAGACACGGACACCTGACATCCAGTCACAGTGCGTGTCACAAAGCCTCATCACTCTCCGCTTAGTGTCGCTCTTCATCTCTCAAACCCTGAGCCGGTGTGTGGCAGCTGACCTGCTCTTCTCTGACCACTGGACTGCCTCGGTTCTTTCACTACCTCTCAGCTCTGGGCCCCCTCACCTCCTTTGACACAACCTCCATTTTTGACTCCTTCCCTCCGAGCCTTCCTCCCTCAGTCTCTATATTTAGCGCAGGTGAACATGACACTACAACACATGTGACCAAGTTTCAAACCTGTGTCCTTATCCAGGTTCAACCTGTTAAAGCCCCTGCAAGCATCAGTGTATTTGTCTGTATTGTCCACTTGTATTCTTTAGTGCACTGACTCTAACCCTTGTTCAATAATTCACGACACAAACACACACTCCTGCAGCTCGTCTGCATGAGCTGCAGCCACATGGCAGCCATGACACGCCTCAGAGGTCATACTGACACAGAGGTAAGTGAAAGTAAAAGTACAAACAGCAGTGGTGGTCGTCAACAAGCAAATAAAGAGTATCTTTAAAAAACACTGTGAAAATACAAAGTGTGTATTTACTAATTAATTGTGTGTTTCCTTCAAACATTATCACAAAGAAGAAGCTCAACATCTTGATTGATGGAGAACACAGAACATTTTGTGTCATATTTTCAGTTCATATTTCAGAAACCGTCTCTTACCTAAAAACTAAGGAAGTGTTTGATTCTCTTACTTTCAAAATGACTTATCAAACATGACAACTGGCAAAGGTCATACAACTCTACATATAATATAGGAGCAATTATTTTATAATATATTAAATAACCGACTAATAACAATAATTAAGCCACCTAATTTGAGGACTAGCTCTGGGCGACATTAAAAAAATGCACTGCATGTATTGTCTGTTTTAATATCTGTGAAGTACTTTGTATACTGGATTTTGGAAAGCGCTATATGAATTAAGTTTTTTCATTTCTTTCAGCATTTCAGTGAGAACGGTAATTTTAACATAAATACTTCAAAAAAGATAAATGATCTAAATATAGAATGTTATATATTTTTTAAAAGAGGGGGGTCTTTACCAATCAAGTATGTTCCCTTACGTTTGGAGAACATGATTTGTAGGCCGCTGCATCTCTGTAGCATTTATAAGAAGGTACGACTCATTTGACTTTTATCAAAAACACTGCACCTCCTGTGATGTGTATAATATCTCAATGAATCATTCAGTTCTGTTGAAGACGCTGATAATCGAACCCTTGTTAATGGACAGATACTAAACATTGAACTGGGTAAACAGGCAGTTGCCCAGCCCTGGCTGAACCCTCTGATAACATGAGACCAAGGCCAGTGTGTGAGGCGTATAGAACTGGAGGAATGTGCGGCTGTGAGATAAGTTCAAGTGCAGTCAGGTGACTGCTTAGACAATTTATAGCCTGGACGTAAAGCACATGATGAGGTGGAGTATCTGCTTCATGTATGTGTCAGAATCAGAGACACTTCCAGTGGACCTCAGAGAGCATAATAACAACAACTGGTGTTTTGTGTGTGTTTTAGGAGGCATGTGTCATTCTATACGTGTTGCATATATGTGTGTTGTTATTACTGAGTTTTTCCAGCCAGGAGACAGTCTGGTGTTTGATCCACAGGCCTGACTTCTTAAGTAAGAAGATAAATTACCACAATAATAATAACCATGAGATCCATTCTGGCAATTCCTCTTCATGTGCTATATTTTCATTAAATGCTTGACTGATGTCGGCTGTAGCGTTTGTAGTTTTCTCTATCTAGTCTGGCATTTCTGTGGTTGTTGTCTTTTTAAGCTTTTGTATGTTTGTTCTGTACTCTAGATGTTTTGTTTTTGTCTTGGTGTTGAAATATAAACATAATAATTATAAGAATAATAATAAAAGCATAATTTAACTTGTCCACACAGGTTGACCTTGATGTTTGAGTCCCCTTGTTAAATCCTCTGTGTCTGATGGGACTGAGAGGATTGTGAAATTACCTGTGAAGTGACCTGGTGAAGAGCATGCGTACAGGAGACAGACAGATAAAGATCCCTGTAATGTGTCTGCTCGTAAACCAAAGTGTTTCAAACGAGATTTATGGCCTCAGATCTTCCTGTCAGTCGGTGGATGAGGCCTTTGTTCTTCCATTGTGTGTATGACTACCAACACAACACCTTTCCCTATGTGTTACACACTCTTGTAAACAACCTATCAACACACTATCTTTATATATCTGACTAAAATAAACTATGTGTTGCAGAAAAGTGCTAAAACCAATGCCAGTTTACAGGAAATATGAGTCCTTATTAAAAATAAACCACTTCCAGTAGACTTTCTGTAATAAGTATATTCTATATCAGGCTGTTTTACAGTTGTGACATTCAGTGAAGTGAAGGCACACAGGCCTGAACTGGCAGTGAAACCCTGCTGCTGCACTCCCACCCCTTTCTGTGTGACTCACATATTCTAGCAGTTAAAAAAAAACCGAAATGACAGCAACTAAACTGTCGAGCAGATCCGACCATGAGACTATAGCTTGTTTAATATCACATTCAGTTGAAGTGAGTGGTTTCTTACCTGTGTCGGAGGTTCGGAGTGAGCGGACCTGGTGGAGGCTGTTCGGCTGCAGCGGGGAACTGAAGGAGAAAACAGACACACGCACACTGGGCAGGCGCGAGACCTCCGGATGAGGGCGGGGCCTTTGAGTAATCAAATAAAATACAGACAAATAGTGTTGTGATCCAAACATATAGCGTGTTGTTCCGATCTCTGTTTTACACGTTAGAGCAACATATTGTTTATAAAATCCTTAAAATGTTGGTAGCCCTAAATAAAGAAACTATCAAATTAATTTCAATCTATCTATTAAAGGTGTATCTATTTGAACAAAATATATAAAAATTCAATCAACAGCAAGAAAAAATAACATAGCAGATTATACGTATATATATATATATATAAATATATATATATATAACCCTCCTTTAGAGAACAATGACTGTCCCAGATTAACCAAAGCATGTTTACCCACATTATCAATCATGTTTGATAAAGTGGGACATAAAACACAAACACAATTTGATAACAATAAGGAACGTTGTCTTATTTATGACAGATTCATATTCTACACATTAATCTTTATCTTATGTCATTGACCTTGTCCTGCAATTCCAGGGGCTGGGGGTTGGGTTCTGATTGACAATTGCCTCGCCTCTTTCTGTGACATCATCACACGAAGTCATGTGATTTCAGTCAAATGATGTCCATGAAAACCTATAGTTAATCAACTAGATTTTGTTGGAACAGGAAATAAACAGTGTGAATCGTAGGTGTCCCAAATTGTGTCCCAGTGTTCCAGATTCCCCTAATTCACTCTTCTGAGCTGAAATTTAAACTGTGGCAAAATATATACGTATGATTTTTTTCAATATAAAACGAGATATGGAACAACATAATATTGTGAGGAATGTGCCTACAAGAAAGTCAATGAGAAAATTTTATTATAGGCCTACTGAACAACCGCACTTGTTTTGGTGTAATAAGAGTCTTCCACCGCATGGGGGCAGTGAACTCTCGCAAATATCGCTGCTGGTATTATTGAGGAATTTTATGCCCTGAAGCTATTTGTCAGGCTATGAGCAGTGTACCTTCCCTGCACGCTTCAGTGGCTGCACAAACACAATAGTATTACAATATTATAAATATTATTATATGTATGATAGTTATAATCTAGGTTATAGATGGAGCTTTACAGTTGTGGTTGTATTGAAGTAGTAGGGAATTTACAGACAGCCTGGAAGGCAACACTCAGGGACTTAAACCTTTAATCACCCAGAAAAACACCTGCTAGAAGTGAGCACGACACCTTAAATTGCTGTGGCAGGCATATACTATACATACCATTTTTTATTCTACTACCTTTTTTTTATATTTGTATTCTCTTGTCTTACTCATTCTGACCTCCTGCTTGTGTAACAACGGAATGTTCCAGTATGTGGATCAATAAAGCTTTATCTTATTTTTTAAGGGTGTTTAAAGTCTTATCTGCCTCTTTCAAGCACTTTTTGCGTGTCACATATTATTTCAAAGGTAATTTCAATGTGTTCTGAATGATTTAATATTTAATATAATCATTTTACTGTTTGAATTGTCTGAATGGTTTTAAATTAAACAGGTTCCTTCCAGTCTGTCGTGTCTAGTTCTATGCGCGGACGCGTCGTTGCCATGGGGACGACTCCTGAAACAAGCGTTGACACCTCGGCGTCATCAGCGCGCGTGAACAAAATCCTCCTCAAGATAAACACAGACGATCCTCAAGGTAAACGAGTTCAACTCTATTCGACTTGACCGGTTACAGTTGATCGGTCGACGCACGGTTCAGCTGAGACTGACCGTTAACCGCTCGGTTGTGTTTCGTCTGTGATGATCACACAAGTCAACAAGCTGGTCAACAATAGCTATTGTTAGACACTGTTAAGCTAATCAGAGCTGCTGCTAGCCTCATTCAAAACAACGACTGGTTGAGTGATGCTGTTTCGTGCAGTGTAGCTACAATACAACCACATACACACACAGACACACACACTGACCACAGATTTAAACATAACAAACACACGTAGGGTCAGTCTGTGTGATCAGCTGTTTGACCTCAAGCATTAAACAATGTTGTGTTACCACCTTCGGATGAGACATGTGTATTTCATGGAGACATTACTTCCTGTCTGTGGTGTAAGAACTGTACTTAAAGCCTGTGTTGGTGCATCTACATGATGCAGCACCCGGTATGAAGGGTTTATAAGTTAATACATAATATCACTAAGGGTTTAGGTGTGTCAAACCATTCATAAACACAATTCATGGGCTGATTTTGATTGATTAAATTGCAGACTGTTAAATCACATATAGTAAAACATTAAACGGATTCTGCCACCACCTGCAGGCCCAAGGATTTATATTTACAAACACTAATCAATGGCTCGATATCACTGTGAAATATTTTGGTTTGTGTTTGAATTTCTCAGCAGAAACTGTAGGTTTTATTTGTAAGTTTGTTTATTATTTACAGCTTCAGATGTGTGAGGGGCCGTCATCGATATCTGGGCCAATCCCCCCGGATCCTTCACTGTTTCCTCAGTACTACAACAAACAGCCTGCTTCAGGTCAGAGGCAGCCATGTGCTTATTAAGCTTTACTGAAACACCACTTCTCACATTGTTTATGTAGGGTCGTCAAACTAATATCTACAAACCTTCGATTTCTGTCTCCTTCTATTTTATATTTCAGCCACAAGATTTGAGTTTTTGGCAGCATATTGAATTCCACTTAAATCCACACTTTGTTATAAAGTTATTTACATTTTCTTTCCTCCCCCAGCTCGTGGACGCTTAGAGGGGAACCATAATGTTACGTTGGGCCTGCTCTCAGGGCCCCTTGCTCCAGATCCTGTGTTGTACCCAGGCTACTACAGTGCTCGTACCCCAGCACATCCGTCCCGTATCGGGCCTAATGCCGCACATATTATGGAGCGAGGACGGAGAGGCGTAATAGGGGATCTCCTCAAACTAGACGGTGTTTCAATTACCCCTGTTCCCAAACAGAGTGAGTGCCATTGATTTGTTTTCTTTTACATCTTGTGGTTGTCAAAAACAGGAAAAGCTTGTTCTATCGTGTCAGAATCTTTTCTTATTTGATGTTTTTTTGATTTGCAAGTAAGAGATTTTGATTGAAACATCTTTTGTTATTTGTCCCTTAAGGACAGCGAATTCACGACTTCAGTAAAGAGAATGTACGTCATCTCCGGGAAATCCAGAGACGCTGCAAAGAGCAGGAGGCCGTGAGAGCACAGTCTCGTCCGGTTCCAGTCAAAGCTCTCTGGACTTCCTCCAAATACGAGACTGTCCCATCCAGGCTCATGGTCCAGCTTCAGGTAAGGATTTTATTGAGATGTTTAGTCATCCAGTTATGAACATTTCCTCTGGGTCGTTGTTAATCCAGTCTGTTCTGCACAGGTTTCAAGTCCATCGGTTAAACCACAGTGTCAGAACTTTCTGAAGGCCCACTCTAACGGGGGATCTACTACCCCAACAAGACCACGCTCCAAAACCTCTCCTGTAGCTTTGCACCGCCCTGCGTCCTGTAACTCTGCACGTGACCTGGATTTGCATGTGAGGATTCGCCAGTACATGATTACTTACTGATACACACACATGATCAGGCAAAAAGAGGAATAGTGTATAAAGTATTTTTTCTGTTAAAGAAAAGAGAGAAGACAAGACAAGAGAAAGCCTTACTTTTATTGTCTTGTGCTCCAAAATGATTTATTAAACAAATAACGTGACTGCACTTCACTTGCCTTGAATGGGATCTCTAATATTTCCTGTTTGTTTCATTCCATGCATTGTTATATGTGGATACAGTTACAGGTTCAGGGTCAGAACATTGACTTCATTAAACATAACGCCCGAGCGGCAGGAAAAGCTGTGATGCGTCGGTCCCAGTCACTGACCAACCTGAGAGACAAGCCTGTGCCCAGTGCAGTCAAGGGACAGGTGCCTCTGTAGTGAGTACTCCTACAGAAAATCTCAAATTCAGAATCCTAATCAACTCAAAAGTATCCAGTTTTTTTGTATTCTGTCATTCTGCTGCTTATGTCTGCTCCTGCTCTGTTTGTCACTCAAACGCACGCTCACAGTCTTGAAGAAAGGAAGGAGCAATGGCGTAAAGAGGAGGAGGAGAGGAGGAGGAACGCACCTGATCCCTCAGCCCCAGCAGGTCACACCCTGATGCCTGAGAGTGAGCGACAGGAGACGCTGAAGTCCCTCAAAGAGTGTATGTCTCTGCTGCTCTTCATCTCTGTCCTGATACTCACAATGACCACAGTCTCTCAGAGTAATGTGTGTGCAGAGTCTAATTCTGTTGTTGCTGGTTTTTCACAGCCCATTGCTCCCTGGTGACTGAGCTGCTGTCACTTCCGCTCAAAGCTGACCATCTGAGTCTTCGCTCGAGAAGGACCCAGCTTGATTGTCGGCTTTCTGAAATCGAGGAGGCCATTAAGATATTCTCAAGGGACAAAGTTTACATAAAAATAGATTCCTAACACACAAGAAGAAGAGGAGGAGAGGGAGATGGAAGAAAGAAGAAGAGGAGGAGGAGGGGAGACGGACCTGTAGATCAACTGCTTTATCGAGATTTATCTTTCATTTGTAGCTGCATTATGTAACACAATACTGAACCATGTTTATTATATGTTTTTAAAGGGCTGGGAATTGAATTTTAAAGTTAATGATTACAATCTTATCTTGGAGGAAAAAAGCAAATGCTAAGTACATTAAGTTAATTGAATAAATACCTCCATTAGATCCTAAAGTATTTTTGTAACAGAGTGTTGTCGTTTTAAAAACATCGTTATTCATTGAGGGATTATGTGTAAAACTGACTGTTGGTTATTTTTTGTAAAGTCGCTGCATTTTATAATTTTGAATAAGTACTTACGATGCGTTTAAATAAAAAAGAATAAAAAAAACCTGAGTCAATGCAGAGAATCACCCTGAGAGTCTGTCACGTGTTACACAAGCCCCGCCCCCTCCAACGTCCTGCGGCCATTGTTCGGTGTGAGCTAGCTGATGTGCTAAAGGCTAACCAAGAATACTAAGCGGTCTTAACTTTACTTTACGCTCATATAAAACAGTTTGAATCCCCAGAGGACGTTCGAGAGGTTTCCACGTCCACGATGAGCAAGAGGAAAGCGCCGCAGGAATCTCCCAACGAGGGAATAACAGACTTTCTTGTCGGTACGTGAAGAATCGGACAGCTGCTCTCAGCTAACAGACGCTAGCATGATTGCTATGTTCTATTGTTAAACAACAACAACCCTGAAAAAGAACGTATTGCATGTGTGCTTCATCTCTCAATCCATGTTTAACCATAATACGCCTCTCTTGCATTTCCCAATAATTGTTCAGAAGGTAAATCCGGGACGTTAGTGGTCACTGCCATTTAAATGCCTTCCTGAAATAGCAGCAACAAACCACAGTGGTTTCATGAGGTAGAATCAGATTAGATCATCCTTTAATTGTCCTGAAATGGGGATATTTGCAATATTACAGATGCAATAGTCAAAAATAGGCATCAGTAAGTAATATGTATCATGCAAGTGTAAGGATAATAATACATGAGTGTGAGGAAATGTAAGAAATATAGAAAAATGTGAATGGAATAAGAACTCATATATACAGTGTGAGAATATTTGCATTGACTGGATTGCACATGAACCATTGTTTTGCACAGACAGGATGAATATTGCACAGTTAAGTTAAAGTCCATACTGGGTGGGTGTAGTTCCTCTCCTTAAGCTGCCCAGTGCTGTGATGGTGTCCTGCAGTGGGTGGGACTGGTTGTGAATGAAGTATTAAGCTTTGTACTGTCTTACTTCTCTCTGCAGAGCTGGCCAACTATGAGAAAAATGTCAACAGAGCCATCCACAAGTACAACGCCTACAGGTAAGGTCTGGAGGCGGACGTGTTCAAATATTGTGTAAATACTGAAATAAATTAAATGTTATGCTGTTGCACTCACAGAGATAAAAGTAATGTTGTTTATTACAGCAACCCTGCAACAAGACCTACCTTCTTTAAGATTATTGGGTTATGTTAATTTTGGCATCAATAACACCACTTATATAAGTGAGGATGGACAAAGTATATAAGAAAAACACTTTGTACACTGTAAAATACAATATAACCGCCTGTTTAGTAACTATATTACTGGATCAGCACCCCCACAAAAGGATCTCAACCGATACCAAATGATATGAGCTTCATGAGGACAGGATTTATTATTAGTTAACTTGATGTGCTTGATAATGCAGTATTTACTGAGAGGGGGGGGAGCGGTCATTAAACTGATGGCCAATTTTTTATAACAGGGTTAGGGTTAGATTTTGTTTTACATTATTATAGTAGGAATTCAGGGAAAGCTTTTTATTACTATGTTGTTTGGCTGTTACATAACCACTGGTCTTGTGCTCTGTGCCTAGGAAAGCAGCATCTACCATTTCCAAGTACCCTAACAAGATCAAGAATGGGGAAGAGGCCAAGAAACTGGTATGTGCATTGAATACAATTTTACAAATTGAATGTCTATTGAGTAACTCGTATAAATAATTCATTAGCTGATTTGTGGCACATGTTGCCAATTGGCCAGTACAAGCACAAAAACAGAAAGTGTAATGCAGTATTAAGTCCTGTTATAAATTCTACCTTTATGAAGGTTACAGTGTTTAGGAATTGCAGTTGAAAACAATGATAATATAATACTGGTCAGTCTTAAGTGTTTGTATTGTGTCATAATTTGCTTCATAAAGAAATTCCCTGAAAGTAAGGTGGTGTAAGATGATTGGAAATGTCCGCATCATTGTTTGTCTTCAACACTTGTGTAGTGATGTTGCTGTGGTTGTGTGTGAAGTGATGCCCGCTGCTTAGCCTGAGCAGCCACTCTGGGCACCTTACGTAACCGCTGCAGCTCGCACTGCTCAGCACCCTCTTGTTTGTTTTCCCATTTTAACAGGAAGGTGTGGGACAAAAAATAGCAGAAAAGATTGATGAGTTCTTACAAACTGGGACACTACGCAAACTGGAAAAGGTGAATCATTTGGCCTGAGAATACATGATTGATGACACGCTGTAATTTTTTTTTGTTAAATAGTTAAATTTAACACTTTACACTGACTAATGTTCTGCATTTATATTTGTCTCTAGATCAGAACTGATGACACCAGCTCTTCCATCAATTTCCTCACCAGAGTTACTGGAATTGGGTACGTCTTACCTGTTAGTACAAATGAAAAACCTATTAGATATTGTGTATGGACAAGGAAACGCATCAAGACTAAATAAAATCACTGTAAGACTAATTCAGTTGCCAAAGGGACACCGCATATTTTTTGTTTTCATTTACATTTTCAACAAGTGCTTCATATAACAAAGTGCATCTTCTGCCTGTTGACTTCAGCCCTGCTGCTGCCAGGAAGTTTTTTGAAGAAGGGGTGAAGACACTGGAAGGTTTGTTTTAAAGCTGACTTGCATTATAATTATAAAAATATATTTTTTAATTTATTTTTGTGTGACTTCTTGTAATATTTTGACACATATGTAGCACATACTCAATAAATGTCCATTATGGTTTTAATGGTCTTTTATTTTCTTTCCTTATTTAGATCTGAAAAAGATCGAGAGCAAACTGAACCATCATCAACAGATTGGACTCAAGTAAGTTCTGCTCAGTGTGAAGGTGAAAAGTCTTTCTATTGATACATGAGCTGTGCTTCATGGATTATTGTGCTGCCTTCAGGTACTTTGAGGAGTTTGAGAAAAGGATCCCTCGTGCTGAAATGGAAAAGATGGAGGTGATCAAGCATTTGTATTTTTAAGTTATGTTCTGATAAGTATTGTTTAGCTTTTTCTAAATCTGTGTTCAAATGTTTTTTTTAGACTCTGATTCATAGAGAGTTGAAGATAGTTGGTGAAGAATATATTGGAACAATCTGTGGAAGTTACAGGAGAGGTAAAATCTTCCCCTTGTGATTATTACAGCGGATGTTCAAGTCAATGGCAGGAGTTCAGACTCTGGGAATCATGAAATTGATTCACATGTTCATAATTTCCAGGTGCTGCCTCGAGTGGTGATATTGATATTTTGCTGACACATCCAGACTACACCTCTGAGACTGAGAAACAGGTACAACTCTTCTCCATTCTACCTCACCACTGTGTTTTGCCATGATCTGCAGCTTTCCTCTTTGTCTTATTCATTCTTTTCCATTCTTCTTCTCCAGCCCAAGCTCCTCCACGACATGGTCAGTCATTTTGAGTCCTCAGGGTTTGTGACCGACACTCTCTCCAAAGGAGACACCAAGTTCATGGTGAGGCCTTTGCTTATTTTGTCTCATGTGCTCAGCTGTGTGTGTCTGATGTGACTGGTAACACAGTTAGTACAGTAACCATACCCAACCCATGAAGCGCATGACTGAGGTCACAATGGTCCAACTCTTGTGTTTCTAGGGAGTCTGCCAACTGCAGAAGAGTGATGATGATGATGATGAGGAAGAAGAATACCTTCACAGGCGTATTGATATCAGGTGCCCTGCTCTATATTGCTTGGTGTTTCCAAAATTAGGTGTTTTAAGTATGTGTTTACACAGAACAATATGGGCTAAGTCTGTGCATTGGTCAGGATGCAGACGTGATTTATTAAATTAAATTAAAACACTACCTTGACCTACTGTAACACAAAGCTTTTGATACATGGTTACAACAGTGAATAGGCAACTTACATTTTTAGTTTTTTATTACAATCTGTTTGATCCTGCTTTGTAATTATCCTTTCCCCATTTTCCCAAAGGTTAATTCCTAAAGACCAGTACTACTGTGGTGTCCTGTATTTCACTGGAAGTGATATCTTCAATAAAAATATGAGAACTCATGCCCTGGAGAAAGGTTTCACCCTTAACGAGTACACCATCCGACCACTGGGGGTCACTGGTGAGTCTCAGTCAAATATGATATGAACCTTGTGAACTCTGTTCCAGCAATGTGCCGCCTCTATCATCAGTCAGTAACTTCGCATGCGTTCAGCTTCTAATATCAGCTATTCTTCTGTGTGGATCTATTTCAGGTGTGGCTGGGGAACCTCTTCTGGTGGACAGTGAGAGAGACATCTTTGAGTACATCCAGTACAAATACAGAGAGCCAAAGGAGCGCAGCCAGTGAAGTTGCAGTTACATCTGTATTAAAGGCTACGAGATCGGAAGCATGCGTACACAAATGTGTGTTCGTCTTTCATGTACCATTCAGCAATGTTATCGATGTCAACGATGTTATGAAAACAACTGTGAACGTCATTTACTCACTTGTTTTGGACAATTTTTATCTTGATTTTAAGAATCTATTTTCCATTGTCACCTATGAAAGCTTATGAGCTTTAAAAGAAAAGGTTTTTAATTAGGCTCAACTGTAATTTATTTTGTTTACATAACCTAAGAGTATTGGTCTTAAAGGGGCCTGGATTCTGATACAGTTTGAACTCAACCATCATAAACAGTGAGGACCTCTGTCATCTCCACAATCAGGACAGTTGTGATGTGTAATACTTTGGATTGGATGTGAAAATGTGGTTTAATGTGTAGTTATTACACATGCAAATGAGATCCTTTACTTATCCCTACTTTAGTAGTTTTTCTAATTCACCATGAAAATGTGTGTTTGTGTGTGTGTGTGTGGTGGAGGGGGTTACACATGTAATAATTCTCTACCATTTGGGGCTAGTCAACAAATATTAGAAGAAAAAAGTTTTCATCAATTGGTGCAGTTTCTAGTTCTAGTGATACAATCAAATTGGAAGAATACACATTTTCTCAGGTTTTGATTGATAAGTGAAAAAGACTGTTACATGTTGTACAAGTTTGTGTGAAAACTTATGTGTAGGGAATTGTGTGATCCAGTTTTCAGGGGGGCATTTAACAGCAGTAAACAAAATTAAAACAGCTAACAGGCATCAGGAATGCATCTACGGAGTAACTTCAGGTACATCTTTTAATCTGCACCACAAAACATGAATGTTAGGATTAGGACTTGAAGTCAGTTTTTAATGTGGGTGGTTGTATTTCAGTTCAAAAGTATTTAAGAAAAAACTATGCCAATGAGTGGGTTTTTAACGTCTTTTTATGAATGAGTCAAATAAATGGGTTGCTAAAATTACTGTGTCATGTTTTTATAAAAAATTACATTTTTACTTTGCTTTTCAACCGTTTTGAAAAATTGTTGTCGTGTCCGTCCGGGATGTTTAGGTAGATACATGTGGCTTAAGCTCAGCTGACTTGCTAGCATAGCCGGACAATATAAATATAGCTGTGGTGTTTCTGGTTCACTGCAGAGAAATCTGTTGCAGGAATGAGAATAAAAGCCACATGTTTGATCCAGGGTGGAACTTTTCTTTTTAATTTATGCCTATACTCACATACTCTACCATTACTGACAATAACTCAATTTATTTCTTCGTTGCTGCTCCCTTCATCTCTATCAGACATTTCATATGTGCAAATACTTTAAACATTGACCCACTTTTCCATTATGTTACAAACTGGTTCTTTTTAATCAATGTTGTAAATACTGTTATTAGGCCCTAGCACCGACAGTGTGACAGTCATCGTACATGATGAACATTTCTTTCATCTTCTGCAGTCCTTGTCTGTTCTCCTCTTTATTTTCCTTTGCCCTCAGCTCTGCCAGGTAAAGCTGAAGATCTACCAGCTGTTGGACATTAATCTCTTGTGCCATTATGGTCTTTTCCTGGATTTACTGCACTGTTGAGTTTAGTTGTCCTGGTGATTATTCTGAATCACCAGAACAAGTCATTTCAGACTTACTGTTGATATGCTCATAAAGAATAACAGTTGTTTGTGACTTACTATTAAACCCTTTGATACACAAGCTATGCACACTACATTCACCACCACTATGGACTGTCAATTTAATGCTTCTCAACTGTGCAATATTCACTGTACTATATTAATTTATAAAAAGAAAATATCAGTGCGATATAAACAGTTATTTGCAATCCATTCACTGTACATATTCTGACACATAATATATTTCTTTACACTATCTCTACCGGTTTAATTACATGTATATTTGTTCTACATATTTGTTTTATTTATATTTCTTTATATTCCTTCACCCAAGTACTGCATGCTCCTTATATGATGCCTTTCTGCTGCTTTACACTGCAAATGTCCCCATGGCGGGACTAATAAAGGACCTCTTAATGCAGAGCCCTTCTAATGCACAACATGGGCTCTATTTATTTCCTTTTATTTCATGCATGACTGGGTGTTTCTTTGCTATAATCTTTAATGGCTTATTCTTGCTTTTTCATTAAGGGGAATGCATAGACGATGAGTCCTCTATGTCTTCAAAGGAGCCTTCTATATTGAGGAGAGCTGAATTCCAAGACTCATAGTCAAGATCCTCAGCATCTGAGATTTGTGCATCAGAATCAAGACTAAAATTTGTCTCCTCATTTTGCTTATTCTGTTATTTAAGCAACCGTAAGTCTGAAATGATATCGACCACCCATTTACACTCTGGATAGAGAAAAATCGAAAGTATATTTTCAAATGCGTATCAATTCGTCTATTAGTATATACTGTTATATTTCGAGTTTTATTTTGTTGATCTAGCTATCTATGGTTAGCTAGCCAGAAAAGAAGCTAGCTAGCCAACAGCTAATTAGTCTCGTGCATATTTCTCGTTCTCACTGGTAATGGATTGTAAATAAGACTTAAATGCATCAGATGTTCAAAAAGCAGCTATTGGAAATGAATGGTAGGTGTTCCATACTGAATACATATTAGTCACACGTCTGTTTATAAAGTAAGGAAGAAAAAACTTTAATGATTTCTGACAATCAAAAACAAGATATTTAATGAATACTTCGAATATCAAAAGATGAAATACATTGATTTCAAACATATGGCAAAGAAACTCTAAGGCATGAAATAACACAGGGAATCAATATGGGTCATGTACTAGTCTGTATATAGTGATAGTGATAGTGATAGGTAAGCCTCGTTTTAAAACTTTAATTCGATTTACATAATTTTTTTACCGTGTAGTCTACACTTGCTGGCGTGTACCGTAATACACGATAAGTGGGCGTTGTCCAGCGCCACGTGACGGACGCAGGAAGTGAGATGTTTATCCTTTATATATAATTTAGTATTTTTTTTAACATTTTAGCCGTTTCATGTTATTTTACTTCTTAGATTTTCTACAGAAATTTGCTCTAAAACCCCTCAAACAAATAAACAAAACAATAACAATCATATGTTTTCTACGTGGTGACGAAAACATGAAACAACGCTTTTCTCCGGTGCAGCTGTTTACTACGGTCGCCGCGGTAACCGTCGAGTCGCAAGGCATGATGGGTTGAAATAAAATGCTGCCACAAACACCCGATAGATAGACTCCGTCCAGCCAATCCACTCGCCCCGTTCATTTATACCAGCCAATGGGAAGGTGGCGAGCCTGGCAGGCTGCAGCCGCTACACCCACATCACTTTTGTGTCAGGCAGTTCGCGGGAGTTGTCAGCACAGCAGCGGTCATCTCTCTTTAACCCGAGCAAGCAGCAGCGCAGGAGGTAAATATACCGAATCAACACGCGGGGAAATGCACGATGTCTGATTTAATCCTCTTTAAAAGTGGTAGCTGTGAAAATGTGATGGTGTTTTTCTTCCTTTCGCTGGATGAATGAGCATCGGACAGAATGCATGTGGCGATGTGTTGCTAGCAAAAACAAAAAAACAACCCCCCCCCTCTCTGTGTCGACTAACACCACAAAAACGTAAAGTCACTTGTTTGTCAAACGCTGTTTTTATTTATTTATTATTTTTCCATCGGCACCTCGAAGGATCTCTGCTGTGTTTGTAACGTTGCTTCTGTCCGACGCGATGCGGTCGCAGCAGCCTGGCTCCATTTCGCTGCCTCGTATTTCACTGGCTTCGCGTTTAAATCAAATAAATAAATAAATAATAAATAAATAAAAAAAGCTCCGGTGGATCGTAGGCGAACGTCGCAAATGTCGTGCGTATCTATAGAAACTACGCAGAGAGCGCATCTCCCCGGGAGCTCTCAGCTGATGGAAGTTGTTACGCAACACTTGGTAGAAATGGCAAGTTAAGATATTGTGTGCTCGTTGTTATGTAATTACAGCGTCACCAGCCATTTTATGTCCTCCGCCTTACTCTCCCATGAGACCCCTCTGGTTACACACGATCATTTGAATCCATCGATGGTGATGTGTGTGTGTGTGTGTGTGTGTGTGTGTGTGTGTGTGTGTGTGTGTGTGTGTGTGTGTGTGTGTGTGTGTGTGTGTGTGTGTGTGTGTGTGTGTGTGTGTGTGTGTGTGTGTGTAAAACTGCGCTTGAGAAGCTGATGATGAATCCTCCGCTGTGTTTTGGTTTCCCAGGGCAACCATGTCTGACAGAAAAGCAGTGATCAAGAACGCCGACATGTCGGAGGACATGCAGCAGGACGCGGTGGAGTGTGCCACCCAGGCCCTGGAGAAGTACAACATCGAGAAGGACATCGCTGCGTTCATCAAGAAGGTACGGAAACAAAAGAGGCCGCCTCTGCATCCGGCACATCCTCCGTTCAGATCCCTTCAGGAATTACGTTGCCACCATGCAACTTTCATCAAATCCATTATTTCAGCTCCAAGTGCCAGTGATGTAAATCCATTATCTTTTACAACCCCTCGCTTATCATCCATGTCACACACCAAAACTGGTATTACTGGTATATGTAAGCTGTCTCTCCGCACTTCCCGAGGAACAAGACACATTTTTCTCTCCAGAGATGACATTCCTGTTCCTGAGCAGGAAGGGACACACCCCCGGTCCTACAGACACTTTCACACGGATATGACTTAGTGTTCGTCATCTTCAGTGTTGATAAACGAACACATTAAGTCGATTTTGTGATGTAGACTTAATGTTTTAGTTTATAGGGTGCTTTTGCAAAATTGGCACTTATCAGTTAGTCTTAGGGGGAATTCAAAGTCCCTTGAGTATAATTTAGCTGCTCAGACCTAAATAACCCTTTAGAATTACGATCACAACCACACTAGGGCAAAAATCCAGAATTCTGGTCTTATTACAATATGCGTTTTCAGTTGGGAGGGCACACTTACCACAATGTTGTGTGTCTAGCTCTAAACACACAGCTAAAACAAAATATTTCCACTCAGTGGCGTCATTACTGACAATGAAAGGAAAATATTTTGGGTGTGTTCATATGTAGAATTTAGTCTTGGCCATAAAGAGATTTGTATTTCCTGGGGAAAATACCATTCGTTTTGATTTTTACTTAAGGAAGGATGTAGAGTTCATGTCACACAGCAGCAATGTTAAGTGTGTTCGTTGTGATGTAACCTTTAAAATAATTAATGACAAATGTGTTTTGTCAGTTGTTTTCACTTTCTGTGTTACATGCTTTAATTAAATGTATTCTTGCTTGGAGATAGACAACCCTAACCCCCTTCCAAAAATGTCCCTTACAGGAGTTCGACAAGAAATACAACCCGACCTGGCATTGCATCGTCGGGAGGAACTTTGGCAGCTACGTGACTCACGAGACCAAGCATTTCATTTACTTCTACTTGGGTCAGGTGGCCATCCTGCTGTTCAAGTCCGGCTGATGATCGTGTTGGTTTTTTTAAACACCAGCTGACCATACATACAGTACTGACTGACTCGACAAAGGCACTTATCATTCCTTGGCAAGGGGCCGCTGCCTTTTTCTGTGCTGCTTTCTACTTTGTTCTGTTTTTAAGGATTAAAAAAACGTGGCCATGTTAAAGAGATGAAACACTTCTATTTATTTTTGTCTTGTTACATGACATGTCATTTTTTTAATTAAAGCATAGCTGTTAAGCTGTCTGGGTCCAATGTGTGGTCACTTTATTGCATTAAATGATTATATACCAATGATTAGAATCCCAAATGACCAGGTACTTCTGTTCTTGGAAGTACATCTGGTGGTGGTATTGACATTTAAAGCTGTAGGATGAAATAAAATTGCATTGAGTCCATATGACATGCTAACACTACCTGTATAATAAAATAAAACTGAGGGAAGCTGAATACTTCATACAACTGATTTCAGGAATTGTTTACTGAAGCACTTTAACCTTAAATAGTTGGTTCTATGTTCATGGCCCACAGCCAAAACGTTTAGTCAGGCTTTAGTTGCCTACAGGTAAATCTGAGGAGCGGAGGAGTCATCTGGACACTGAACACCTAAAAAAAAAGGATGGTGCTTTTATGAAAACACATTTGATCAAAAAACTATTCTGACTGTAAACAGATATGGACTCCAGAGACCCATAATCTACACCATAAGCCCCAAAATATTTGCCATAACGTAATGTCGTCAGATGGCTAATGGGCTCAAATTGCTTCCACGCTTCATTAAATCTTGCCAATCCTTAATTTAAAAATGAAATATATACTACAGCCCTGGAAACCCTTATGTTGGGAGAACAGCTGTACACGGATTGCAGAGTAAAGGTTTGGGTAGAATATGTACAAAAGTCACAACAAACAAGTCAGGAGATTGTTTAAGATGGTGGTACTCTTTATTTAACACATTTAGAAAACCAGCTTGTGGGGGAAAACACCGCTAGACAGACAGAAGCTGGAGCGCAGGTATCCCTTCAGCTGAGGGGTTTTCTTAATAAGGGGCAGGAGTTGAGCGTCAACGGCCTTCTGGTCCGTCTTCCTCTGCTCTGTCAGCTGGTACTTCTACAAATGAAGAAGACGACCAAAGTCAGGTAGGAATCAAACTGGAAGCTCCACGTCTCATAGAAAATGAATGAAATGGTGTATTCTGAGACAACATCCATGTTAGCTCACCTCCTTTTCTGTGTCAAAGATCTCTCCTTCCTGGTGACGGGGCCTCCTCAGCTTCTTCTTCTTGAAGTAGGCATCATTCAGGGTCTTGGGGATCTTCATGCCAGAGATGTCGACTTTTGTGTTGGTGGCAATGCAAAACTTCTGGTGAGCCCTGCGCAGGGGGACTCTGTTCAAAGCAAGAGGGCCTAAAAGAGGAACAATGAAGCAAAATAAACATTGAGCCAACAGTGCTACTACTGTGAAATAAAGAGGAATAATCAATATTCAATTAACCACCACCTACCAGTGACGAGCAGGAGACCACTTGAGAGCTGCTTCAGGAAGACCACGCGCTAAAAGAGAACAGTGGCATTGATTTAGGCTGCACAGGCAAACAATTGATGCATCAACCACTGTATACAGTATTTAGTACCAACTAAGTAAGCAAAAAAGGAAAGTCACATTTTTGCCATTTGGAGACAATAGCTGCAAACTACTTGAATGCATGGCTATTTAGAAAAGGAAAAATATAAACCTACTTGACACTGGTTTTAATTGAGGGGGCTCTTTACCTGTCAGTTTAATAGCTGAAATAGTATCTAGGTCAGCCCCTGCTCAGTCTGTGTGGGCATACTTGCTTCACAACTTGCCAGTGTAGTGTTCGAGTGTGGGAGGTACGTCTGTGGTACCGTGGGTGTGTAATTACACTGATATTAAACCAACAATGTGTCCTTCAACAGAAATGTTTCATGCACAATAGAGATGCACATTTCTTATAACCGGCTAATATCTTCTGATACTGTAACTCCTACGAATTGTGAGGACATGCGTTCATTTGAAACTGCTTTATCTATGACAATCAGTAAAAATACAAGTCAATCACAATTGGTGACTAAATTTGCACAGATAATGAATCAAGTTAAAAAACAGCACAAGTGGGATTTGATTTGCATTGGGTTTCAAATTTGGTTTCGACCCGAGTCCTTTGTTCAATAATAAATCATCTTTCGAAACCACGTTTCTAGGTGACCACTGACGTCAACTGCAAGTTCATCCATGAAACTGTCATTTAGAAGTCTTGCTATAAAACTAGTTATCAACTACAATGAATTACCAGTAATGTAATGACCTCACTGTCAAAAATCGTTTTAAGTGTTCCTGCATACAGTCAACCTGATCTAGCTAGATCACTGAAGTCTTGGCCATGATGTAATGCGTTTATAATGCCCAACAGAAATCATCTGCATTAAGTACAGGATGGTTATACGTGGGAATCCAATCAAGGTTTATATCCGACTGGAGCTGTCCAGTTGTTAACATCTGGATCTGATCATGCCTTGACAGTCTAAACCCTCTAATGATGCAAGTCAGCATCAAATCAAACTTTTTTGTGTAATATGAAAGTTAGAGATCTGGTTTTAGTTCTGTAAACACAGATTACCTGCTCCTTAAATCCACACTGGACTGTAAACTTTGAACATTAGTTCTGCACCCAGTCATACAAGGAGCTTTCCATATTGACCTGACAAGTTCCAACGCTCTACAAACACTATGCAGGTCATTTCTGCCAATTCAAGAGAAAATTTGAGTTGATATCAAGACCTGTGCGCAAAGGTTCTCACCTTTCCACGGTGGCGACCAGTGAGCAGAATGAGGACATTTCCTGGGGTGATGGATGCACGCAGCTTCCTCTTGTGCTGGCTGAAAGGCTTCTTTCCGTGGCTCTTCAGTTTACGGGGAACATCCTCCGTGGGGTAGTAACGGGGCTACAGGTGGAAAAAATATATGGCATTATACATTTTTCCTTCACAAATTGAAATAAAATATATATTCTACTCTTGCTTTTTGGTATAGATGGTGTGTCTAGAATATGGACTGATAAGGATCTTCCAGAATGATGGAGAATAGAAACTAAAAGAATGTATTCAATCCAGCAGAGCAGCCGCTGATTGCTTTAAGTGTGTAACTCTGTTGCCTTCTGTGTCTGTTCACATAAATATATCTAGAGTTTCATCTGTCATTGATATGAACAGAATCAATTCTGAAAGGAAAGACTGGTAGACATGTCACTCACCATCTTACGCCGTTTGACAACACGTGTGCCTCCATTTTTGTCTCCTCCAACAGTCTTCACAACAGTGAACTGGGGTCTCGCCTTCAGCTTTTTCTCCACCTGTAACAAGAGCCCATGAGGATCAAAACAGGACAATCTCAGCTTATGTGGGTCAATTTGTTACGTCTTGCAGGTCATTTAGCAGGTTGTGTATCTGCCCTCACCTTGGTCTCGGTGGTCTTGGTCTTCCGCTTGTACATTGCCCGGCGGCCGAACATGGCGGATCGGGAGTACCGGCCGATACCCCGGGCCAGAACCGGGTTCCGGCTCCCGTGCTTCCTCTTGACAGCCACTTTGTCACCCTCGGCCATCTGAAGCAAATTAAAAAAAGAAGTCAGCTTAACAATTGCACATGATTTGAGATGATGCAGTACTTTCTTTAAAAAGTTCCCAAGCCTTAAAATAATGTGCTCACTAAATATGGAACAGCATTTCTGGATTATTATTGTATTGTTATAAAAACACACTTCCTGGTTGTTGCTTAATAAAAACACAAAACATTACACTGTGTACAGAGCTTTAAGAAAACTCCCACTGTACCAGTGACAACAATGAATGGCAGCCTGATAGTAAATATTCATAGTGTGCATTAATGAGCAGGAATTAAAACTACTATAATGATAATGGTGAGTTCTTAGCACCACAGTTCACGCCAGTGCAGCGGGGGCATGAAGTACTGGTAGCTAGCAGCTAGCACCACGGACAGTACAGTCTCTAAACAGGTTTTACAACCACTTGACTAAAAAACAATAAATTGTTTAAAATAAAAATAAAACTCAAGTGCGTGGCATCAGACGTGGAAGTTTAAAACCACCCGAAGACAACGCGGAACAACACGTTTCTATTAGCATGCTAGCTAACGTTACACACAGCACGAAGGCTAGCCGCCGGCCTGGTGCTGCCGATGCACCAAACTCTTCATTATATCGACCAATGGCGGATAAATCTCTGTAATAATCACATCTGAAGCTTCGTCTAAACACGCAGATTCGTCTCCTGGTGCGTTTTAACTGTAGTTTTTATTCTGTAGCGCAGATGAACGTAGATTTGATTCCCACAGTAACACGAAGCAAGGCAGTCTTACCTTAGCTATGAAAAAAAGACCGACATCCGGGGATGTGACGTTTATAAGGACGCTGCAGCATTACGTTGACGTAAGTGCGTCGCCTGTCAGGGAGCTCTAGGCCTTGTGGTATTTGTAGTCCTATTCACATTTGTCCTCTATCCTCAATGTACACTTACAAAATTAAAAAATATACATTAAGATTTGATGTACACTAAAAAGAAAATGATACATATTTGATGTACATTTAAAAAATATCAACTAATACTTCAAGATAAACGGTGAACATACTTCTACTTTAGTGTATCCAAATTAATATTTCTAAATTATTTTAGATTTTCAATATTTCCCTGAAGCATAAACAATTCTTACTAAAAATCCTTGGCAACAGCAAAGCATCAAAGCTTATTTTCCTTTAACGTGGGGCGTATTGTGCAGAGTGTTTGATGTTCAATATATGAATTACAATATATTAAGAAGAAGTAAAACTATATAATCCTATGTTTACAGAATTACAATAGTAATTTGTCTGAACATGAATTACCCTTAGGACTAAAATAAAAATGACAAATGGTTCTCTGTTAAATGACAAAAAATCCACGTGTACAATCAAGAGCTGCTGATGAAAACTTAAATTTATTTTTCCAAAATTCTGTTTGAGGTCAACACAGAAATACAAAAGCAAACATATTTTCTGACAATAAAAACCCTGATAAAAGTGAGATAAAGAGCATAAAGATGACAACATGAGTTTTCTGGAGTTTCTTCAAACGTCACTCTAACAGCACACAAACTGTATTTGTAAGTTATTAATAGGCTACATGGGTTAATGCTAACAAGGAGTCACCTCTGTCTTTTAGGCACATAAAGAAAACAGTCTCCTGCTGCACTCTGGTACAATGGTCTCACACAGGAGTTAGTGTTTTGTTTTCACTGGCAACACTGGACTGAAACATTTATTTTTCATTTTGTATCAAAAGTCTGAATCAGAGGAGTTAATCACAAGAAATGAGGTTAGCACATTGACCATTTTGTGTGTATGTGCAAGAAAATCTCTTTAGCGTATGTCGACTGAATTTCACTTTTATTGGAGTGGAGAAATTGGGTTTAACATTCTTCTACAGACATTCTTCTGATACTGGCAGCAGCTCCCCTCAGCACCGTTCCAGGATGATGGCGATGCCCTGACCTCCACCGATGCAGGCGGAGCCAACGGCGTACCTGCCTCCTCGCCGTCTGTCAAAAACAAAGAGCATTATTCAGAGCTTCTCAAAGTGCCAACATCTCAGAAGATTAGCTGTATATAGACAGTATATATTTATAATTACAAATGACAAGGTTACCTGAGCTCATGAACCAGGTGACCTGTGATGCGGGCTCCAGAAGCACCGAGAGGATGTCCGATGGCAATGGCCCCACCGTTAACGTTGCTTTTCTCTGGATCCAGACCAAGAGCCTTAGACACGGCCAGGAACTGAGGAGCAAACGCCTCGTTCACCTGTGCAGAGCAAACAGCATCGGTGGAACAACTTAGTAATTAAAATCGGAGGATTCAAAACCACACTCAACCTAACGGATCTTTACTATTTCCATATTGAGTTCCTCCTACTCCCACACAGAGGACCTCACATATGTTTTTCACAGGTAACAAACCTCCACTAGATCCATATCGTTGAGAGTCAGACCGGCTTTTTTAAGAGCTTCTGTGATCGCTGGGACGGGACCTAAGATGATTCATAGAAAGAGATCAGGTCAAATACCACAACACTTTTTAAGCCTCTAGCAGATTAAACCGCATCTTCAAGACAGTGGTGTCACTCACCAATTCCCATAATGCTCGGGTCACAGCCTGACACGTGATAGGACACGATTCTGGCCAGTGGAGTGAGATTATGCTCCTTCAGCGCATCTTCACTTGCAATCACCAACGCAGCAGCACCGTCAGATACACCCTGGAGGTGAGGCAGAGAGTGTTCAGATCAGACTCATATACACATGTAAACAGTAGACAGCACCTCAGGCTTTAACTCACCGAAGCATTGGCAGCAGTGACCGTCCCCCCCTTTTTGAAGACGGTGGGCAGTTTGGCCATCTGTTCTAACGTGGTCTGAGGCCGGGGGTGTTCGTCCTGAGCCATGGACACTTTGCCTTTCTTGGCTTTCACATCAATGGGAGCAATCTCTGCTGTGTAGTGACCAGCTTCATGAGCTGTGAATAGAAAAATCGTGCTGTTTATACTGAGCCTGAGCAAATACCAGTCTTTCTTCTGAAAAACCATATATTTCCATGTTATTATGTGGAAGGCGAGCAGGCGATGAAAAGACCATCTTACCGGCCTTCCATCTTTGCTGCGTCTGGAATGCGTAGTTGTCACAGTCTTGGCGTGTGATCTCGTATTTGTCTGCAAGGTTTTCTGCCGTGATGCCCATCGGGATTTTGATGTGCAGGTCGGTCAGACCAGCCCACAAAGTGTCCTCCAGCTGTCAGACAGACATAGAGGAGCTTTTTGTTCAAGTTTCTGAGGTTCAACAAAGCTGCTTCTATGAAAATCACAAGGGTCCATGTACATTTATATTTGGGGAATAATAAGTAGAAGAAAATCAATCAAAAGCCAACCTTAAGATCGAATCCGAACTTTGTACCGAATCGTATGTTGCGAGCAGCGTACGGAGCCTGGCTCATGTTCTCTGAGCCTCCACACAGCACCACCTCCGACTCCTTCAGGCAAATCTCCTGCAAACACACAGAGTACAAGGTTTTTGTTTTGGAGCACCAAGGCAAAAGATCAGTCAACCTCTTTGGGGTCATAGTTAAAAGTATTGGACTTGGTTTATTGAGAAGTGTTTTGAATATTTCTTCATTTTGTGTTTATGTAGAAAATATTAGAAACACCACATGATGCAATGCAGTTAACCCTTTCTACAGCAGTATCAACAAAAACTGTACAAAACAAGTAGTATAAAAGTAAAACAGTTGTGTTGGATTGTATTAGACTGTACCTGTTTATGTAATAAAGTGACCACTTAGTGTTTACTACTATGGTTTATTGTACATTTGTATTCCAGACATATTTTTGTTTGTGCTGGAGTTTTTACCTGAGCACCACTGATGACGGCCTGGAAACCAGATCCACACAGTCTGTTCACAGTGAGTGCAGGAACTGGGATTGGAACCCCACACCTCAGACCCACGTGACGAGCGATGTAGGGTGCATCTGATGAGCTCTGAAGTTAGAGGGTTAGAAGAAGACACAACACTAGTCAACACAAAAAAAGGCACTTTTTGAATGTGACCACTGGCATGTTGGATTTTAGTTACCTGCATGACATTACCCATGATGACACTGTTGATGAGCTCTGGTGCGACGGCCCCTGCAGCGAGGGCGGCTTTGGCGGCATGCTCGGCCAAATCTGTGGCACTGTGATCCCTCAGCACTCCACCATAGGTACCGAACGGAGTGCGCTTAGCGGCTACAATAAATACACCTGTAGAGAAAGGGAGCAGTTTAGTGCAGTGACAGCAGCTCCCACCATTAAACCACAGCCAGAACACATAGTGAGGATTTACTAGCAGCCAGTGGACTGAGATGCAGAGGATGATGGAGGAAATGACATCAGATGCTTGAAACAGGAATAGCGGGACCAACTACTACTGAATTTTAATTTGTCAAAGTAAAGTATACCACCACAATATTTCACATGAATATAAAAACTATTATTGTTCAGGGAGTATGGAGATTTATTGAAAATATGTCTGTTGAGCTTTATAAAAGTTATATTGGAATCAATCTACTAAAATAAAATAATGTTTAATTTGAAGTTTTTACACTTGTTGGGTCATTCAGAGTGAAATCAGATCTTTATCTCTATCTGGAAAAAAAGTGTTAATGTGTGTTTTTTTTAAGATTCTAATCAGACACAGTGTCAACAGGGGATCAAGTGTAAATGTTGACTGTCAATGTGTAGACACTTCCCTGGTCTTTTGATTTAGTTCAGATTGCTATAATATCATGTAGCTAGAAAAATTATACCAGACTGAAACAAAACATTCAACAAGTATAAAAATAGAATAATACAGTAATTACAGATAATGTTTTTTGAGATTGTGAGCTTTTATTTTTTTTGGTGAAAAGTAAACAGGCTTTTATATCCATGTTGTTACAAGAGGTTATGAATCAGCTTCAAATTTTTATAATTTGCATAAGTGTGGAAAGTTGTGCAATGACAAAAGAGCTGTGAATGACTCCATCTTGTCACCTTTTACCTATATTGCTGTGACGTGATCCCACATATTTTAAAATAAAAAAAAACAGTTTAAAGTGAGGACAATTCGTGTGAATACACTGATAATAACACTATTGAGCAAATGTGACATGTGCAGAGCTGCTAACAAAGTGCAGCAGCAGTTTGTGTGTCTCCTACACAGTGTGTGGTTGTAGCAGAGCTGGGACGTGTTTACTAACCTCTGAGAAGAGCCATGATGATGATGATGATTCAACAAACCTCCACTGCCACGTTCAACCTTCTCCTCTGCTTTATTTGATGTGACACTGTGGAGCGTCCAGAGTCAATACAAGGACCGGACACTGCTGCGACCTTTCCCCCAAATTCTGAGCCAGAGCAGAGACGCTGCACTTCTTCTTCTTCTACTGCTATCACCGCTTCTTTTTCTTCTTCTTAACAAGGCTTTGAGGGTCGTCAGGCAACTTATTGGCGCATTACCGCCACCCTCTGGGCTGGGGTGTAATGTGTTTTATCCGTAATTCTTTGTCATTTTGACGCAGTTCTCGGTGGAAAAGTTAATTTTTTTATGTTGAATTTTCTCATTGAAAAAAGTCCATTCCACAAAGAATTGAATATCTTTCTTTACCTAATCATTGCCAAAACATGGATAAATGTCTCTATCTTCAAACTGAATACTTTGTCCAGTTTGTATGCTTAGATGATTTTTGAATTTCAGCCCGAGAATATGTTTGTACAGTTACAGAATACATCTATTTGTATCTATAAGTTAATAGAAGATGCAGTAATATTCAATATTCGTTATAAATCCCTTAAATGATTTTGCTTGATATATGCTTCGATTCAAAATTAAAAAATTTAACCTCTTTAGCTTTTACTTAAAGTTTGATGTGAGTCTTCTTTTTATCTAACGAGGTTTATTTATTTACAAACGCAGAATAAAACACTCGAAAGTGCGTCTGGTCAAATTGCGAAACTGCCAAACGTCATCACCCTGCGCCACCGCTCACCCAGGCAAAGGGACAAACCAGTGATGTGAGGCTACATGTGAGCGTTTCTTCAGTATGAGTTCAAATTGAACGCAGACGCAGTGGAAACATGTCTCTGTCTTTATCGCGCTGTGTCTGCAGGGTTCTGTCTCGACCGAGCTCCGCGTCAAGGTAAGTGTGATGGGATCTGAAGTTAGCTACACGGAGCTAACGCGGCTAGCTAAGGTTATTGAGTGGAGACGTGTCTGCTGTCAGATCTGTGCTCGACCAACACACTGGTTCCTTCATTGTATGTTGTCTTTGCAGCGTCCTGTCGGGAACGCCTCTCCATGTTGTCTCCAGGAGTCCCTGGTTTGCTTCGGTGATGACACTGAAGACATCTGCTTCTCTGAGGTAAGATCAAGACTCAACTAGACAGGTATTGGTCTGGAACTTACATGTGTAGTTTATTTCTAAATAAACAACCCGTTCAATAAACAAACATAACAAATCTGTCCTCAAACGTTACGGCATTGTCACTGTAAACTTAAAGGTTCAGTGTGTTGAATTTAGTGACATCTAGTGGTGACTTTGAATGTCGCAGCTGAATACCCCTCACCTCACCCTCCCCTTCCAAACATGAGAGAACCTGTGAAAACCTTCAGTTGTCATAAAAACTCAAAAGGTGTTTATTTTGTCCTCTTTGGGCTACTGTATAAAAAACATGTCAGCCTCCATAGTGAGGACTCACGCCTGATGTAAATATAAAGGATTTAACTAAAAAGGGTAGAGGAAACAACAATTTTTTACAATTTAGATGAAATACACTAGTGAAAACATCACTAGGATTATTTCAGGAACAATTTTTGCCAATAGATCTCTTGCCACACTGAACCTTTTAATGTAATATTTTGATGGTGAGTATGATGGTGTCTAGTCAAGACTGTGTACAACGAATAGTTTTGTTCCAAGTAAGCAACAAAAAATATTATGACCAGACCATATCTTGTTTCCTGTCACAGTATCAGTGAATATACTTCATGTATTGTACTGTTAGATTTCCCTGATCTGTCTCAACATGTAACTTGTGATGGAAAGAGCTCACATAGCGCTGTGCTTGATGTTCTGTGCTGTAGAGCGGAACCCAAGAAGAAGAAGAAGGTGGACCCGAGAAGGGACCAGTTATTGAGAGAACGGATGAAAAAGAAGCTGAAGAAGCTGGAAAAAGTTCCTCCTGAATACATCCCAATAGAGGACTTCATCACTCCAACCAAATGCTTGGATGAAACGAGGTACATCATATTTCACTTACAGCCCTAACTAGTGTTGGGTCAGGTAACAGTAAATTGTACTTCAAAGAATGAGGCTGGCAGTAGTAATCTCCTACAAACAGAAAATACACTGTTTGTTTTTAATGCCAGGCTGATGTTAGATATTTGAACTACTATATATAATAGAAATTATTTAAATCATCTCAATGAACATCTCTTTTGCGTTGGTTCTGGTCTATTTCAGCTCTTGACATTGTAACTGCCAAAAGGAAAGAAGCCACATATTGATCATTTGATACATGTTCTCACTCCTCAGCTGGTGCTAAGTCCAGAACCAGTGTGAAACTCCTGTTGCACAAGGAAAACAGCAGGGAGAGCAAATTCATTAATCCAAGGATGTGACTTACCTAATTCTCTGCCTCCTGTATCCCCAGTCAACATGTTGTAGACAGCTGGAAACCTGACCTCAGTGACCAGAGACAAATTATGCAACGGGCCTCAAATCACTGCTCTATTGAGGATTATTTTATTATTAGCCCTTTTAAGTGTTTTGGTATGAATTTGGTTTTTCTACACAGGATTTAAACAGCTGAAGGCCGGCTAATAACTCAACATTAAAATGACTAATTTTAATATATTTTATAGACATGTATTCTTGTATCATCTTTTTTTCTTCGACTCACCCTTTGTTCTTTCCTTGCTGCTCTAAAGGGCTCTAACTAGTTGTTTGTCTCTCACAAAGGGACCGCTCTACACCGAGGCTGTCATTTGAACAAAGCGAGGGTCGAGCCCTGCTGCTGAAGGAGTGGAGTCTATACAAACAGGTCACTACTTACTGATTACACCTCCATCACTAATGCTTTTAAAGAAAATGCTGCCTCTGGCCTCTGCTCTCCATCATGTACAGTTAATGGAGGCTTGATTCGCTCATCTGCCTTTAATCTTGCAGGAGCAGCACATGGCTGAGATGCAGGTTGTTGAACTTGCTCTGGAGGCACAGAGGGAAGCGCTGGAGGAGCTGAAGCTGGAGTCGGAGGAGCTGTACCAGGCAGCGCTGAAGCCAGACCCCCTCCTGTTCCCCTTCAGTCACGAGGGTCCTGCCTACACGCCGCCGAAGACGTATGAAGCTCCGGATGGGAAATACAATGACATCACTAAAGTGTACACCCAGTGATGGACAGGAAACAGCTGAGGGTGTAGACTGTGTATTATTGTTTATTTAGTGTTTCCTTGTTTGTACATGATTCAATAAATCAGGATGCAGCTTTTCTAACAGTGAAGATCAAGGAGTGAATTTTCATCCAGCGTATGAAGCTGACATCACCTCTGCTCTCTCATGTCTGTATTATCACTTGTTTTCCCCCATTTTCACATCTCTGTGTATAACATAAAAAGAAAATAAAACTGAATTTTTTTTTATTGATCCAATTTGTTGGTTGAAACTTAACAGCTGAGCTCACCTTACTGCATCAATAACAACAATCTACACAGTATCAGAAACAGCCAAACAAGTTAATTTAGAGAGGACTACTTTGCTTGATGCAAAACAATCTTGGTACATTCTAGTATAGAATATTGTTTTAATCCATGCACAGCCAACCCATTACTTGTTGACATAAATACAATCCTGAGTAAGTACCCATTGTATGATTTAACCATATCTCTTCCCCTAACAAGGAACAATATATCAAACTGTGTTAAATCAAGTGTTTGAGTGCAGCCATCCTCTGCTTCTGTTTCCGAAAGCTGTGGATACCTTATTACTTATGAAAACAGAAGTGCTTTAACAGGTATTATAATGTAATTCATGTGTTGCCATCCTCATCATTGGCCACTAGATGCTGCCCTCACTGTTTGAATATACTGTACACATCTGCTTCCACACAGCAGCTCTCTGAACTCCATTCACGATGACAGTGAGTGACCAAGAGTCTCCAGCATGTAGCTCATAGGGATTTTATGTCCATGAAATGAAATATATTACGTATGTTCAGTTCACTTTGCTCTGGTCACCGCAGAGACAGCCGGTTAAAATCCATTAGTCCTGAGGCTTCCCCTGGTTCAAGGGCAGGTTCCAGTCTCTGGGAGGGTCTTTCCTCAGGTTCCACACCGGGGGGAACTTTCTCTGCTCGGCCACTCTGCACCTTTCACTCGCCTGCAATGCTTCCTGCAATACAGAAATATTTTAGAAGGATATTTTCTTGTGAGTTGGCTTGTAAGCGCATGAGAAGCTTTGAGGATTTCAAAAGTGATGTGCAGACTCGGTGGAAGCATTCGCACCTTTGCCTCGGTGGTTTTGTGTTTCTCCCACTCGCTGCAGTTACGATAGTCCACTTTCCACTGCTTGCAGGACGGGGAGGTTCCATGGGTGTAGTAGTGGTGGAAGCGATTCCACAAGCTTTTGCAGTGTCTGAATTCGCTCCAGTAGTCATCACATACCCGGGGGGGCTGCAGGTAGCGGACAAGGGCAGAGATCATCACCGATTTATCTAGTTAAGATTCGGTTTTAACCCGATTCTGTTGTGTTTCTGAAAGGCTGCACAATCTGTTACATCTCTCATGCTCCGTGTGAGACAGTGGGTGACAGGGTTCAGGGTTTATTCTGCATCAACCTGCATTCCAGCATTATTTAAAACTGTTTGTCTTCACTAACAGATGTGATTAAACCAGAGGAGATACAACTCTTAGTGGATATTGGCATCGTGAAGAGATTTTGACAATGAGCCATTCTGACACAGAACTTGAATTACATGCAAATAACATGCAAAAATAAGCTGTATTGAAAATACTTGTTTTTCCTAATAATGCAAAAGCAGATGTGTGTCACTGTTTTCTGACAGCGCCCCCCTGAGGTCACCAAAGGTCGCCAGTCTTCAGGTACAATGATCCAGTTTACATGTGTTTATTTGACGCGCATCATTAAATGTCACAGTTCACAATACACGAGGTAAATAACAGCGGGCTCCTGTTTAAACCTCCTGTTGAGTGTGACACTGCTAATCGACAGCTAGCTAAGGTTACTTTGCCCCTTTAGCATCGGTTAGCTCCTCACCTGGCTAACAGTTTGGTTAAGGATTAAGATCAAGGCAGGAGACATTGAATCACGTAATTGAGCTAAGAGCATAATTTACAATATAGTTAATGTTTTTAATAAGTTACCCTCCACGGTACTGCTCCAGATTGGTCCATTGCTAACTTAGCAGCGGAAGATTGAATGGAAGGACACTTCCGGTGTGACTTTCTTTTCAGAGTAAAAGCACAAACCACACAGTTCAACGCCACTTACTTTGAAACTCACTCGAGTATAAATTACTGTAGAAAGCTGATTTAAACGTCACATAAGATCTTTAATTACTAAAAAAGATTCATCCAACTTATATAAAATTATCTGATTTTAATTTAAGTTAAATACCTGTGCTGGACAAGTAAAGACACTTAATGTTTATTACAATTTTTTCTGTCATCTATTGGCTTTATTCAGTACCTACTTCATTAATACTTAGTTAGGAAAAAACTAAATAAGTTTTTAATAATTCAATACTTCTATCCACTGTGCACAGTCTTCATCTGATTATTCTGGAATGAATAAGTTGAATGCCAGTGTAGAAAAATGCCAAAGTTACAGAAATATTATAACAAACAATCAATAATAGGATACAATGAATTAACTGCAAAACACAATCCTTTATTCATTCTGTCTATAAATAAACCAGGAAAATAGGAAACAACTTGTAATGTGCTATAAGTCAGGGTGAAAGTAATCAAACATCCAATTTTTTATAATAACAATACAAGTCTAGAGCTATTATTGCTCCAAATGTTCATTTATCATATTCAAATTGAACTTTACAAATGCAATAATTATGAAGTGGGGAAAAGTCAACCTGATATATATGAAATCAATCTGATATTACGACAATGCATCTGAAGACCAGTTATTTTATTCTGCTGTTAAAGGTGATAATACATATGATCCTTCTAGCCCAGCTCTCCACTTTCTTTAAGGCTTTCTGCCCTTCTTGCGTAGTGATTGTCCTTCGCCCGAGAAGGCGATGAATCTGTTCAAAGCATCATCCTGAGAGAATTAGGAGATAAAAGTAGTTAATTAGCTGAATTATTTGGAGGAATTAAAATACTACAAATGCACACTAGTCAAAATGTTTTACATGTAATAACATCATCCATTCATTTCTTACATCATCTATAAATCTCCTGGGCTGAGGCTTCGAGTTTCTGATGAAGGTGATCCTGCCGACTTTGAATTCGTAGTTGGGAATGCCTCTGTGGGATGACAGATACGATTTTAAGATAGTGCAATAGTCCAAAATATTTGGATTCTTCCTAGCAGCCAGACAACACGAGCCGAGCTGAGTTGGTTAAATCCCCGCAATTCGAATTACATCTGTTGCAAAATAGACCATGTCATATGACATAAAAACAAGGTGACCGTTGAGCACTCACACTGACCATCAGAACTTTGTTAGCAGTGTGCATCAGACTTGAGATGCATCACTGCATCACATTGTCTCAATTCAAATCACCAATCTACCTACAGACAGTATAATCAATCTATAAAGCATGTGTTTATCATCTATTGTGTATTAAAGGCATAAAATAAATCATATGTTGAATAGTGTTAATATTACACTGAAGGCTACTTCATATTTCAAACTTAAGATCTTTTACCTTATAATGTCACTTGCAGCGAGAGGAACGGGACTGGCCTCGATTCCCTTTAGTTTACCATCCAAGCGATTACCAGAACCCGTGAAAGCCTGAGCATTAGAGACAGATTCGAAGTTAGTTTACATCTGGTTATCATTGATCATGACGATTTTTATACACCAACAGCAATATCTACTCACTCTGAATCGCATGTCCATCATTTCTGCATAACTGCTGGGATCTGGTTCCTCCTCCTGTGAAGTAAAGAGCTTTATTTAACTGTTCAGAGCACAAAGGCAGTAAGTGTACAGGTAACGTTAACGTTTGGTCCTTACTGTTGGTTCCTCCTGGTGCTGAGGCCGTCGTTCAGGCTCTTTGTAACCCAACGGAGCGTCGAAATCCACCTGAGAAACAGAGTCACACTCAGAGTTAAACACAATTAATTAAACTGAATAAATTACTCTTGTCTGTAATAAAACGGAGGATCTTACGTTCATATCGCACTCAATGATGGAAACTGCTTTATCTGGCTTGGTCTCCATTACTCGCAGCTCATATATCTGAAACAAACATATGTTCCTTTATTAAGTACAAAGAAAAACAGACAAATACAGATTCACATAATCTGAATACCCTAATCTGAATACACTGATTTACCTTTTCATTGTAGTTGATCGCTATGACGTCACCAGTTGTCAAGCAGGCAAAGTTTCTCAAAGCATTCTCCAGTCTGTAATAACACGACAGCTCAGTCGATCATTTAAGTTTAAAAATAATGTGACGAGGGGTGAATTTATATTTCTCAACTGATCACTCTTACACTGCCTTTGGGTTCGTAATGTCAAGGAAGTCGGGACTCTGTGGCTGGAACTTTGAGTAGGTGGCCACCATGAGGTTCACGCTTTCCACTTGCACCAACCCTCCTTCCTCCAGCAGGAGGTTCTGCATCATCTGCAGTGAAGGAAATAGAGCAAATATCAGTTCTGCCTTACATAGCAGCTTTATGCAGTTAATAAAGAGAGAACAGTTCAGACACAATAAGAAACATGTACGATTTTATCTCTCTGCATCAGTCATATTCCTAAAAACCCCATCCACCATTTCCCCTATTTTGTTATTGAGTACGTTTTCCTTTTCCTTTTAGATTCTTAAGATTATATCTTTACTGCTATTTGCATTAAATATTAAATACTTATTTGATAAAACTATTCTTCTACTGATGAAGAATACCACTGAACCACTGGTGACGACAGACACTTTCATATCTCTGACATCAAACAATGAGTTTGTTTCTGTTTATTACCCAGTGTGGCAGGTAACAGATTCCCTCGTCTGCCACGAACTCCAGAACACCACAGTGTGTCATTCTGTCCGAGTTCTTGTTGGTCAGCTTGAACAACATTGGGTACGTGATGTTAAGCCGGCCTGTACAAGGGAAAGGTGGAGACAGATAAGAAACATGAACTGTACGTACATACATACAGGACTTTTTTAATAAGAATATACTTGATTTCAGTTGCACTTACTGAGCTGGTCAAGAGCTGACGGTGGCATTATAACTGAAAAGAAGACAAATAATTATTTGAGACAGGAAGAACAAACATTCTCATAAGTATCAGGACTAAAAGATAAAAGCATGAAAGCTTAAAAATATCATGACATAGTTCTGCATTGAGTACAATCTGGGTCGAAATATACGAGAACTAGATTGTATTTAACCTGCAGTACTACACATTTAGCACTTGGATTGCACCATGGGAGCAGAATGGAGGCATTTAATGTTTGTTTTCTATGTTTGAAGAAGTGGTCCCTATTTACTTTAATTGTAATGGATTTGGCTGCAGCGCTGTTTACCCCTGAAACTCCAGAAGTGCACACCCACCCCTCCACCAGCATAGTGCTGAGCAGTAGAGTGCACTGTCATGTTTGGGTGAACTATCCCTTTAAAGTGAATGGATGAGTCAACATTTCTCCACATTTCCTCCAGTAACTCTCACTTTTGCCTCCTTTCTCCACGTCGGAGCGGTCGTTGGGTCCCGCCAGCATGGACACCGAGTAGCAGCGGTACTGAGTGGAGAAGCGGTTCTGGAAGCCCCGGGACATCGGGTGGTCGAAGACCTGGAAGGAAAACTGTGGAACAGAACAAATCAAACTCAGCCAGTAGAAACACGGCCATGGTGGTTGCTGTAGTTCAGCTGAATGGACTAGTTTCACCATGACAGCGCATCTTCCTTCTGCTGTCGTCATGTTGTTGTTGATGTTGTAGCTTCACGAGCTAAACTCTGAACTACGATGAGTTCAGACACTGACTCGTCTTCAGCGGTGAACACAGGCGGACGGATACTCACCATGTTGTCAGGTCTGGTCTCTGCTGCTCAGTCCACTCGAATTAAATGTCTCTTCTTCCTTTTTTTAGAAACTATCACACTGGAGCTACGGATTTTGCACTGTTGTCTTCTGCTTCTTCCGGAAATAGTACGAGCCGGAAAGAGGAAATGGCGACACAGATGTCGGCAGCCAATCACAGCAAGCATTTGACAAGGGTGCCATTATAGAGTATATGTATATCAAAGAACATTACAAGGGATTGGGCATTTAGAAATTTAGCATAGGACACATATTTTCTATATTACACAACACTATATTTCCTCTGTATAGTATATTGTCTGTTGCACTTGCACTACTTTATATTTCTGTTACAACAAATACAAAGTTCTTAGTTAGTTGCACTTATATATTACACTTTGTAGTTTGTCTTTTTTAATCTAATGTACTTCCATGACTCTTGTTGTTCTGGCTTAGTACCCTCATGGTTGATTGCACTTATTGTAAATTGCTTTGGATACAAATTATGTAATGTAAAGTGTCTCATTGCTGTGTATATATATTTCATTCTTTACTTTTTTTTTTATACCTGTATTCATTCTGTACTTGGGCTGATGTTATAGCTGACTGTCTACCATGTGGATCAATAAAGGATTTTATCATTTACTTCTTAAAAACTCTGAACAAGAGAATTGCTGCTGTTTTGAAAGCAAATTATTAATTGAGCCCTTAGTTTCTGAAACTCTCAGTTCATTCCACGATCTGAGGTTAAGTCGAACAAGAATGTATAACGTTCTCAGCAAATGAAAACCAGGTAAACACTGTGTGTTGAAGATCATGTGAAAATAATGGACCTTGTGAGTTTGTTTTTAAGTTGCTGTTCCTGGCTGACTGATCTCATTAGTCACTCCCTGAATGGTAAAGGTCCTGGTTGTGTCTTTCAGCTAACATCGTTGTATGTCTCTGAAACTTAGCCGTGATAACTCTTCTGACATCATAAGGATCTTGTTGACAACGATTCTTCAAAGACAGAAAAGGTTTACATCTGTTCTCAAAGGATGAAAGTGGCTTTTTATGAGGAATAAAGTGACCTTTTATGTGTAAGAGTGGTGGAGTTCAACCAGAGTTCAATCACAGTATGAATGAAACACACACGAGTTGTGGTCAGAGTTTCTTAGTTTTAATGAGTCTTATGAAGACCAAATCATTTAGAACAGACTCTGACAAACAAGTTAAAAGTCATTATAGAACTCTAGGTGAAACACTGTCTTCCTGACAGAACTGTACAAATCAAAGATGCAGTGTATAAAATACAAAATGGTGAGAAGGCAACGTTGTGGGATGGTTGCACTAAAAACAACAGATGCGTCTGAAGAAGCCCCTCCACAGTGAAGAAATGGGTTCTATCCATCTGCAGGTCAATACCAGTCTCAGCTCAAAACACCATGATGTGATTTCTGTTTCTTTTTAAACAGGAGGCCAGCTTAGGGCTACTTCTTGATGCACAGATTCAGGAAGCCACTGACAGTACGCCGACAACAGAACTGGAAGAGAAGAAAAATACACGAGAAATAAAATTGATTAGATTAGATAATGATTAGATAATGAGAGGGTTTATCAGAAAAGTTATAACAAAACATATTTAATCCTCACATTTATCTTCAGTCTTCCAAACGGAGAGAAGAGCATCTCTGCAGTCCACTCCCTTTGTCAAGAGCGGCCCCAGTAGAGCGTCCGTCCTGGGCTGAAGTCTACAACAGATAATAAGACACAATAATAAAAGAACAGTCCTTTATCTTAAGCATTTTGTTATTTGATCAAAATTATGAAATGCCCTTAAGAGATGTATGTGTGGGAGAGAATCAACTTACTTTGCCCATGTTTTCACCATGATGGAGGGGTTTGAGAGAAGGTGGCCGGTGTGTTTCTTTAGTTGAGGACAAACCTGCAGACGGGACCAAGCAAACATCAGTTCACATAACACAAGAGCTCATTTTTGAAGTCCACTGCATTCCTTCTTTTGTAGATTTTGGACCATTCTGAATTTCAGATTCAGATTTGAGGTTTTTATTAAATTTGTTCCTATTTCTATTTAACTCTAGTGCATTTTTTTGTGCACACAGAGCAATGCATCTGGCATAACCTGTTAGAAGACATATTTTGGATTGATTCGATTTATACTGACAGTTATTTACATTTGGTGGATATAATTATAACGAGTTGGTTATAGTGAGGTGAGTGTTAATGTGTTATTAAGGCTAAGGCTACAAATAACAGTTGGTAAGGCAACAAATACTTTTTGACTTGACAGAGATGTTGAACTTTCAGGTTTTGCTGCAGTACCTGTCCCTCGAGAAAAAACTTGGAAAACAGTTTGTAACGGTCCAGGCCGTCGGGATAATCCTTCTCCACTGCCGGCAACTGCCACGCCACACGGACTGCAGGGGAGGACAACAGTGATCAGTCAAAAGTAAGTAGAGAAAACTTTCAGCAGAAACACAGCTATGGTGCTCAGCTGTTGAGAACTTACAGAAGGTGCTTGAACGATGACATTTGATGGTGCCGGTGGACGAGCAGAACCATGGTGCCGGAGACTCCAGCGGGGGGCCGAAGTGACAGTACTGAGGCAGGAACTGTGGGATCCAATTTGCTTCTACTGCTGAGACACCTGACAGAAACAGAAAGGAAGGTAACAAGGTGAAACTATCAGCCCATATCAAGTCTGTTGGTGAGGGGCATCTTTTTATATATATATATAAATATGGACACAATTTGTGACATTGGAGTTGATATCCTGAGAAAGTTGAAGTCACTCTGAATCCCAAGAAACATGTGCACATCAATCAGCATCATGTTACTATGTCTATCAGGTAAAAAATATGGAGGATCCGCAGAGTTCATGTCTGAAAGCAGCTTTACTGACTTCCTCCGAGATGTTTTACCTCTCATGTACATCTTGCTGGTCTCCATGATCTCCTGGTAGACGACAAACTCTGGCAGCTTTTTGAACAGTGCAGACGAGGGATGAATGAACACTGGGTCGTCCATCAGACACGTCTAAAAACAAAAGCACATAAAGGTGGAGGGTTGAAGGACCAGGATAACACAGTAAAGTCTCCTTCACGGCAATCATAGTCTCCAGTGTATATTACCTTATATCCATTCTTCCATTTCGGATCCAGAATCTCCTCCATCTGCACATGGCGTGCAAGATGGTCTCCCAGTCCAGCCAACACAATCTGCCGCAAGCAAACCACCTGCTGCGCGTTCGGCGGATTCATCTTAGGATCCACAAATGCTCCCACCTCTGGAGAAACTGCGTTCACTTGGAGAAAAGAACACGGATGATTTTCTGTTGTGTTCCTGCAGCAGGTGTTTGTGTTAGGTTTTCTGTGCTTGTAGCATGTTTGTACCTGTGTTGGTGAGTTGCCCTCTGAGCCTCCTGATCTCAACCATGGCTTTATACCTCAGGCCGTTCTCCTCACAGAACTTGGGAGTACAGCCGGCAAATTCACAAGCACCAACTGCACCTGCAGTCACAAGAATACAGATATAAGGTTAAACAACATTATCATAATGTACAGCGAACAAATTTTTGGTATATATATATATATTTTTTATAACTCACTGAAATCTAAACCATTTCACCTCAGGGTGCAAGTAAAACTTCTGTCAAATAAAATATGATCATAGATTTTTATCCTTTCAAAACAAATGTTCCTCAATCAAGATTTTCTTTGAAAACCTTTAAATGTGAACATATAACCTATTATAATTCAAATCACAATTCACTCAGGCAAACACACCCAGCATGACCATGAGGTCGCCCAGTTGGAGTGAGGCTCCTTGCCCAGCCCACAGCCTCCTCATCTGGGCCAGCCGAGCTCGACGCTGTGCCAGAGTGGAGCTCTCATCTTCACTTCCTGCAGGTCTGAGAAACAGAATCTTGTCATGATTATAAAAACAAGATAAGGCTGCAGGATATGACATTTGATATTTACACGTTTGAAGCTCCAGGTTCAAATTGAACAAGGCACTGGACGTCCCTACTCCTTCGTGTGTGTCCTCACCTGTCAAGGTCTTCAAAGATCTCCCGGACTGTCATGGCTGCTACCACAGCGATGATGTATGGCAGACAATCCTGCTGCTTCCCGAGTGCTAGCATTTTAGCGTAACGGGGTGACACGGGGAATGAAGCCATTGCTCTGCCGAGTGGGGTGATGGGAGAGCACAGCCTCGCTCTCTGCATCTCTTTGACCCTGATAATAAAAAGAGAGTGAGGACATGTGATATGAGGCATAATTGGCTCAATTTATCTGATAAGGACAAACTTGATATGACTTTGCTTCTCTATAAGAACCACACAACTATCCTCCTGTTTAATTAAAGCGAGTGATCTCGAACAGACCCACCTCTCAGTGTGAGGCGGCTCCTCCAAAGCTCCCAATGAGATTAACAACTGCTCTGCTGCTACCAGAGCCTCAGAAGAGGGAGTCGTGGGGAAGGGGAAGTTGACCACCTGCACAAACAGAATATATGAAGCTGTTTTTAAATCACCCAGCAGCATTTCACTCTGACTCCTGTTGGTATGTTTGAGTTGTTTTACTGACCTTTTCTATGTTGAGGTCCTTCATCTGTAAAACCAGGTCCTCCACAGGCCTGCGGGTGATCTCTGCCTCCGAGAACAAACTGAAATCACTGAACACTGCAGACGAGTACAACCTGCAGAAACAGACGCAGAGGTTTGTGAATCATCCTCAACTGAAGAAAACATTTGTGTTATGACAATGTTTCAAAGTCTCAACCTGTAGCAGTGTCCCGGCTCTGTTCGTCCCGCTCTGCCCGCCCTTTGATTGGCGGAGGCCTGTGAGGTCCACGTGACTTTGAAGGATGACACTCCAGTCACCCGGTCGTAGAAACGCTTCTTCACTCGACCGCTGTCAACCACGTACTTGATGCCAGGGATGGTCAGAGACGTCTCGGCCACGTTGGTGGCGACGACACACAGACGAGTACCAGGAGGGGGGGGCTTGAACACCTACAGTCAAGAGGAACACACATTCTCTATTGAAATCCTATTGATTATCTATATCTACATGATTTTGCATTAACATTACATCCTTTTAAAAACATCTTTAATCTTTCTGTTCTCATTTTCACTCTTCAAATCTTCATCATTCATGTTTTAGTTCCAAAAGTTTCATCTCACCTTCGCCTGCTCCTCTGGGGCCAACAAAGAGAACAGAGGGAGGACATAGAGAGGGATGGACGGGTCGGCCTTCTCCTCTGCAGACACAAAACACAGAGCAGAGTTTCTCAGGATGTGAAATATAAACAACTGGCTTGGAACAACGTTTGCTGTGGACCGGAGGAGCTCACCTCCATTGTCAGGATCGTCTCCGTATTCTAGGTCCGAGTCGTACTCGTCTCTGATCCCCGCCTCTCGGTCCTCGTCCCCTTCATCCATCGGCAGAGCAGAGTAGTTATCCAAGTGGATACGGGGCAGAGACTGGAGACAGAGACAACTCATAAGATATGTACACAACCAATATTTATAAAAAAGCAAAGAAAGGAATTTTGATTACAGAGAGGTTATGTGGCATTTTATAAAAAGATGGCTTACCACATTCTTCTTCTGTTTGTTCTTCTTAAACTTCCTCGTGGCCTCTGAGGTGTCTTCATCTTCACCTGAACACAAAAAACAAGTCAATAAATAACTGCCCCCAGATATGACAGAGAGTGAAAGGACACAGGTGTGTGTGTGTGTGTTACACTCACCAGTGGTTGTGTTACTCTTTCTGAAGGGGAAAGCTTTTCTCAATCTCCTGCACAGACCGTTAACCTCTGCCTGACCCGTCAGAAACACCAGGATTCCACCTGAAGGAAATCAACATCAGGGTGGTAGTTAGTGTGTGTAACGATTTGACTTCTTTACTCCTGTTTACTGTCCTGATTACATTTTTAAAAAACTAAAAGGAAGTTGGTTATCCTCAGATTCTGTAATTTTACCTCCATAGGGCAGTGAAGTTTTGTAGTAAACAAACGTGAACATTTAAAAACCTACAAAAATCGGTTTAAAAGTGAACAAGTGTATGTGCACCTGGAGGCAGCATGCGGTGGATCTTGCAGGTCTTTAGAAAAGTCTCTCCGGAGTAATCGTCCAGCGGGGTGCGTTTGTTGAAATGGATCGATACGGGGAACTGGCGAGCGTCCACCTTGATGACGGGTGGAGGAATCCGAAACAGTTTCCGGTTCTCGGTGAAATCTTCAACCCGCAGAGTGGCGGACATGACCAGCAGCTTCATGGGCATTTGTTTCTGCGGAGAGTGAAATAACCAGTTGATGAAACAGAAATCAGTGAGTCTGAGCTTTCACAGCGCAGACTGAGGTTTACCTTGTTCCTGAGTGGGACGATGCGAGACAACAGTCCGATGAGGATGTCTGTGTACACGCTCCTCTCATGAGCTTCATCTATGATGATCGCACTGTATTTCTTCAGCAGGAAATCCTGACAGAGCAGAAAGAAATAATATCAAAGCAGTTAAAAGACTCACATAGATGTAATGTACAGTGTATTATAACAAAGTCTATTACTGTTGCTGGTGACTGAACAATCTGACTCACTTAGTTAAACTAGTCGGCCTTAACTAGGCTACTTGTTAAATTTTTTAGTGATGGTTTTAAAGTAGGTTCATTATGAAATATAAACATGTTCTCTTACAACCAGACATGCGTCTCATTTTGTATTCATTTTTTATGAGGTGACAATAAAACAAACAGTCACAGGAAACACAAAAAAAAACATATTTCTGTCTAAAGATTAACATTTTGGTTTAAATAAATGAACATAAACGTAACATATTGGTTTCCTGAATGTACCTTTAGAGTTAAAAATATCAGTAGATCCAATAATCTGTCACCATGTGTTCACCATATTTGATTTAAATAACTAAAGAGTAAAGATGGTACCTTCTGGATCTCCTTCAATAGAACACCATCTGTCATGAACTTGATTTTGGTTTCATCTGTCACATTCCCCTCATATCGAATCTGGTAAGACACAACGCTGAGAAAGGAAAAACAAACAGGATCAAGAGGCTGAGAAGATGAAAAGTCTCTATATTCTATTCAAACATCATTATATATACATTTGATGAAAATCTGCATTATTTTTGTTACCGTGTGGACAGGTTCATCTCTTTGGCGACTCGATGGGACATGCTGACAGCTGCAACTCGTCTCGGCTCTGTGATGCCGATAATCCCACTTTCACTGCAGGAAACAAGATACAAAACATAAAGACCACATTCCATTACACTTAAATTAACATATATCCACATGTAAACATTTTCTATGCAACAACCTAGTGAAACTACCTGGCATAACCAGCTTCATACAGAAACTGAGGCACTTGAGTGGTTTTTCCACTTCCTGTTTCTCCACAGATGACGATGCAGGGGTTTTCTTTCACAGCCTCCATGATGACCTGCTCCTCTGCCAACACAGGGAGCTTCAAACGAGCCGCCTGCAGAATCGGATAGAAACACAGTTAAAGCGATCATCCAAAATGCACACAGACACAGACAATATACCCACACTCAATGAGCACACACCTGTATTTCTGGTAATCTGTCCACAGGAATGAAGACCGCTGGCTGCGACAGTTTCTTGTTTTGGACTTTCTCTTGATCTGAAACTTTCTTCTCACTCTGTCCATTCTCTTCTGGTTTTGCTTGTTCTTCCTTCACTCCCTCTTTGGACTCTGGCTCCTGACTTGGAGGTGGGGTTTCCTTAGCTTCAGCCATCTCTGTAGATTTATTCACATCTTCATCTGCTCCTTCCACTTCATCATCATCAGAGGAAGTGTCCAGGTCGCTGCTTTCTTCTGCCTTTTGTTCTTCTTCATCATCTTCCTCTACTATATTCCATTTTCTTTTCCTGTTCGCTCCAATGACACTGCTGACCATAGGACCCGAGTCTCCTTCTTTTATTTCATCCAGTGAACTGAAAATTACACAAAGAATTTAAAACCCCGACCTCACTTTCGACACATCCTCCTCCTCCTGCTTATCTTGGTTTCATGCACTTACTTTTTAGTCTGGTAGATTTTGTCCCCTGTTCCCATTTTGGCCGTGGTGTACAGCAGCTTAATCTCAGACTCTGGAATCTGCACCTCAGCCAGTTTGATGAGGATGTCTGCTCTCTGAAAGGGACACACAGAGCAACACATTAGCTGGTTGTGATCTGGTCATTTGTATTAATCGTATTAATACTGAGTTGGAATAGATTTAGGAAGTTTTCTATAGCAGCACAAACTGAAAATCAATATCTTTGTTTCTCTTTCTCACTCATTCCAGATCATCTCTCATTTTCTGTAATACATTTATAAACTGTTACAAAACACATGGATAGGTTGTGTAAGCACAAAAACTCCTAACTGAAGTCTTTAAACTATGATCAAGAATAAATGTCACATCATCTGCAACTAGTCATTACAACATTATTAAATAAGTACTCAGTAGTCACAGGTCAAAGGTCAGACCAGACATCAAACATTTTCATCTCAACCACAACATTTTTGGGCCTGTATTTTCGACATTTATGATGTGTGAAATTTAAGGACAACTACTAACACAAAGAAACTGCTTGTACAACCTTGTTAAAGAAACAAGTCTCTTCTTAAAGCCGCTCAGGTTTGTCAGAACCAGCTGTTTTAAATGTGTCTCTCACGTGAGCTTTCTTCTCTTTGCGCTCCAGCACTTTCACCAGCTCTTTCTTCTGCCTCTTGGTGAGGGGCTTTCTTTTGGAAACTTGCGTCACTGAGGATTTCTTCTTCTTGGCTTTGTTGGATGGGAGGACCAAAGCGTTGCTCTTGTCTACACCTTTGAGTCTGCCTCCATCTGAAGAATAAACATACACATATGACACAGTGTAGTCAAAATCTCCCTGTTAATATAATCATGATATTACACGTCAACGTTCTGGGGTTTCATCTGGAAGGGTCTATGGAGGAAGTCTTACCCTGTAGTTCAACCACAACCTCATCAGCCTTGTCTTTCTCTGCTGCTGGTTGACTGTCATTCTGTAGTCTCCCCTTCCAGTTGTGCCTCTTCCTCAGTCTCCCCATTGTACACCGACGTCTGGAAAATAACACATGAAAACCACACGTACTTAATATGTAATAGATAACTAGTGATGTTGAACTGACACCTTGTCAAACAAAGCAACGAGCTAACGCGCTAACTGCAGCTGTAAATGTGTTTTAACGTATTTCACACGCTACAGTGAATATTTGAGATTCATATAAAACACAAACCTTAGTTTTTCAGCAGGTCAAACAACAAGTTCACAAATTTAAACTCCCCATGTGTGGAAATCCTACTCTGCACGAATATCACGTGTAAACATACGGGTGTCCGTCAGTTAAAAGTGTCCGCCGATGAAACGTCGTCTTGGAAGAAAGGTTCCGGCACGAACACAAACGATTACAAAAGAATCCTCTTCCATGAAAGATTGGTTTGGTGGTTTTTAATCATCATAATCATAATTATTATAGAATTTATAATTAGTTTGTATTTATGCGTTGGAAATTACAATGTAGCACATGTAGAATGAAAAATCAGCCGACCAGCAAATATATTTGAATTAGATGAAAGGAAATAATCAATTTTATTTTCTGTCAAATATCTTTATTGATTTAGTCCATAATGCAATAAAATCGATTAGAAAACAGTTTCGAATGCATATATATAAAATTATAAGTGGGACAAGTCTAAACATGATACAGTCAATATAAGTTGATATATTTATGATGAAGGAATGACACAAAAGGTTGATAGAAAATTGCAAATGAAATATAGGGCCTTCAGAAAAAAATAAAATTGACATAACCATTTCTTGATCAAGCTTAATTATTATTTGTATTCCTCTCACATCCATAATTAAAGCGACTGAAAGTTTTGAGTAGGAGCACAGAAAAAAAGTAAATTTAACCGAGACATCCTGTGAAGAAAGGAAACTGAAATCTGATCATTCGAACAAGTGGGTTTTGGTTCAGGTGGAAAGTTTCTGTGTTGTTTCTTTGTGTGTCATTGTGTGGCATGAACATGTGGTATCACGTATTTCACATCAAATATATTAATGGAAGTGAGTGAAATGAGTTCAAATGTATATACTTTACATGTCTAAATTTACTATGTTGCTTTATACTGTAAACATGTAAAATGCATGACACAGAGAGGAGGGGCATGACTGTATAACTGCATTCAAATTGACGTGACTACAGTCCCTTTAATACGATGAAGTTCTCAAATGTTAAATATGTATGAGGAGTTAGAAATGTCATGAGATAGTTGGTTCACTAGAGAAAACGTTTATTTTGAAGGGTTAAACGTACCACTCACAACATATTTAACATTTTATTCTCCAAATATTATTCTTGATATCATTATGTAGATGATAAGACACATTTTTCTCATGAAGACAGGAAGCGTTTTCCCCACATGATAACGCTTGGAGGAAAAACTGAAAAAAAGAGGGGAAGTTGTGCATGTCATCATTCTCAGATGCTGCTGTCCTTCATAAGTGAGTACTCGTTCTCCCTCGGATCCTCCCCGGCTGTGAAGCTCTCCTCTTTGGTTCTCCTCGCCTCTTTGGACAACCTCTCGAATCTCCTCAGGAACACGATGAGGGCCACGAGCAGAACCACCTGCACCACCACAAACACAAACAGACACACCTGGGAGGCCCAGGCCAGGTCGCAGTACCAGTAGTGGCAGGACTCCAGCACCTCCTCCTCGGTTAGATACACCACCAGTCGCCCTCTCAAGCTGGGAGGGGAGCTGCAGTTGACGCCCAGGTGGGATGTGAGGCCGGCGGGCCGACGCAGGAGCCAGGCTCGCAGGTAGAGGACGCCACAGTCACACACCCAGTGGTTACCATGAAGGGAGACAGAGCGGAGGGAGTTCAAGTTGTCCAGGAGGCCGTTAGGGAGCGTGGTCAGCAGGTTGGTGTCGAGACGGAGCTCAGTGGTCCCAGCAGGGAAACTGGTGGGCAGCGAGGAGGAGGTGAGAGACCTGCTGCTGCAGTTCACCAGACCACCGTGACAGGAGCAGAGGTGAGGGCACGCTGATGACCTCTGACCTTGACACAGGAGGAGCAGACACAGGAGCAAGAGCCCCGTCATGCTGGAGAGGAGAGGAGAGGAGAGGAGAGGAGAGGAGAGGAGAGGAGAGGAGAGGGGAGGGATTTTGCCACGCACCATATTAATTTGTAGGAAAACGAAATAATACAGACACCCACACAATTTCCTGTCTGATTCAATATGAGCCTCCAACAAAAGGTCACTCAACTGTTACAGGAAAAAATAAACCTTAAACATTTAAAGTTTTTAAAACACGGCCATAAACATAGATAAACCCCTTTATTCCAAACTGCCGACTGCCATGCAAGTAAAAATAAATATTGTAAAAGTATCTGCTTTCTTTAAACACTGATAAATTTCATGTTGATAACTAATAGTTCATTATCATTATAAAACATTACATTATAAATGTAATCAAATGGTTTACAAGAGCTGTACAAGAATAGAGACAGGAACGCATACATATCTTTATTTGTTGGGATATGTAGGCACACAACTTACTGATTCAGCTCTGTAGTAAGTTGTGTGTCTGAACTTTGTGGTGTTGAGGTAGTTAAGTTTTAATTTACACTGTAAATGTTGTGTGTTAGAATGTGTACAGTTTTTTTAATATTCTAGTCTATATATTAAAGAAAACTCCATTACCCGCTTTTTATATGAGTACACATTATTTGTAATATGTTTTAAAGCAATATATTTTTAAGGCTACTTCCACACAGATTTTATACAAATAAATATGTGATACTACATGTGATGTTTACTAAATTTACATAGAAGTAGTAGTATGCATTCACATAGCATAGACAACTGCCTTAACTTGTTCATTATACAAGATATTTTGTTGGTTCAGTAAACTGACACCATGAAAACTCTCTACTTTCCTTCACTAGTATATAGCTTGAAGCTGCAAACCAATTTATATTTAGATATATTTAGTTTGAATGTAAATAACATAATTAATGTTAATGAAAGTTACAGAACAGAAAAGTCTCAATATAGAGAATGATTTACCTTCAGTGCTGTGCGTCTTCAGGAGAGAGACACTGTTTCTGACTGACGCTCTGAGAGCAGTGTGTGTGTGTCTGTCTGTCTGTCTGTGTGTGTGTGTGTGTGTGTGTGTGTGTTTCTGCCGGCTGGCACTCACTGATAAAGACCACTGTCAAATATGAATGTACACAGATGTGCAGAACAGTATTTAAGTGCTTGAACACAGTGCTGTTATTTTTACTCACCTACATTTATTTGTAAACTTTATTTACTATAGTTTTAAAAGTTACTAAAAGTTTGAATGCAAAACGTCTACTCCCACTCAGGTACTTTATTCAATTAAAAGCACTAATAGTAATAGCAGTAATAGCAAAATACTCATTATGCAGATTTGTTCCAGAATGATGTCATTATATTATAATTGATGCCTTCATGTGTAAATGGGGATCACTGCCTAAACTGTAATAATACATTATAATTTATTTGTTTGTATTAATTATCTGTATCAACAAAAATCTACCAGCACTCAGTAGCAGTATAAGTACCCTGAAATTGTACTCTGTTACTTTCCACCACTGCTCATATACTATCGTTACATGTGTCTCCTCTGACTGACAGGGAGAAGATGTCGTGTGGCGTGCAGAGGAAGAATGTCTGCAGGAGATAAACATGAATCAGCAGATAATGTCCATGCAGCAGCTCCGGCCCCGAGCTGCTCAGACTCCGGAAGTGACGAGAGGACGCTGAGCTGCGTTCTTCTCTGGAGATTGACAGAGGCAGCGGAGCCAGACTGACGAGAAACAAGGGTTTATTTGTCACACCTTTATATAAGAGGGGCACAGGCTGAGCTCAGAGCCTTCAGGCAAAATATGTTCTGTGTCTCAGCATCAGCAGAGTCAACACACACACACGGTCGCACACACACACTCACGCACACACACACTCAAGCATTCATAGGATACACACCTTCACTGACGAGGGCAGAATTATTAAAACAGAAGCGTAAACACAGCATTTGCTCGTCGTTATTCTCAACACCTCATCGTAGCACAGCAGCAAACTGTGGGTCATGATGCATTTTAATACAAGCACAGGGGGCATTGGCTATAAAGCAGTAAAAATAGGTCCACAGCATTCAGCGGATACGAGTAACGGCAGCATGCTCGCACATGTACCAACCCTCTCATTACGTCAAAGGCTCTCCATTCACAGTTAGCCACTGGCAATAAGTGCATTTTCAGCTCCACCAGCACAGGTTAAAAAAATGCTGGAGGAGGATTTTTTTTTGACTTGCCATATGTTAGTAAAAAAAAAAAAGGTTACATGAAGATATTAATGAGGATCAGAGAGGAAATAAACACCTTAATAAAAAGTAAAGTCACTGTGGTACCTCAGCTGTCAAATGGGAGATCTATGGATGGATACCTGGTGTTGTCTAAGGAAATTTCATGAGATACACACACTCGCTCACACAAACACACACACACACATAATAAAAAACAATATCCAGGTTCAAGACCAACAACCTAAATTTCTTTACAAAACATCTTATATCACACATGGTCATACCCTGACAGAATATTGAAAAAGGTCTAGCATTGCATTTATAAATTAGATACACTGACTAGTAATTTAAATTACACATTAATATTATATATGTTAAGACGGGGGGGGGGGGGGGGGGGATACTCAAACAGATACTTTTTGAGAAGAAAAAAACAAAACAAAACAAAACAACAACTCTGATGAAACAAGTCTCCGGGCAAACAAACTATACAAAGCACCAAACTGAAGATAAATGTACAACCAGAGTTGCCACTGACACTTGACGTCCATCGCTCCCTTGACTGGAGGTGTCTCTCACTGTCGTTCAGGGGGTGGGGGGGGGGGGGGGGGGGAACAGCAGGTGGCGCTACAGCACAGCTCTGCTCTGAGAGATGTCACTGGTCTTTGTGGTGCATCTGCTGCTGCATCTTGTTCAGCATCTCCTGCATCTTCTTCAGCTGCAGGCGGAGAGGAAGGTTTGGACGGGTTAAACTCATGCATTTAAAATTCCCGATGGTTTCACACATAAACAGATGATAAACATTTTCGGAAAATAAGGGATTTCTTCTAATGTTGGTTTATGCACGTGGCTGATGAGGAGGCTCTTTGCTGGTTTGTTGCTCTATATTCTTGAATCCCTAAATAACACTAACGAAATATCTAGTGGCAAAGTTTCCACATGATGATGCAATGGTGACATTTTTCCAAACCAGGGATGATAAAGTGTCAAATCATGCTTGCTAAGTTCATGATGACCAATTTTTGCAAAGGTTCCACAGCTCGTTTTTCTACAATACAAGTTTTGAGTTATTGTTTTGAATGACAGGGAAGTTTTCTGCTTGCAGCTTTTTTGCATTTCTGTGCACCTTGTGTTTTTCCTCTCTATGCATCTAAGGATTGGTTTTTGGTTTGATTAAACAATTCTCCGGGAAAGACTTACAGAGGACTTTGAGCTTGAAGTTAAAACTTATCAAAGTGCAAAGATTGAAGCAAAGATGTAAACCTTGTTACATTCCGGGGTTTGTCAGTCGTATCAGATATAAAAACAAAGGTCATTCATGGTCTGCTGAAGCAGCAAATGATGCTTCGTACCTCCTCATCTTTCATTTTGATGAGTTTCTCAGTTTCCACATCTGGAGTGGACAGGAACGGGACGGGACTCTCCATTCGGTTGTCCTGAGCCAGTTTACTGAGAGAAGAGGAGGAAACGAAGGAGGTGTCAACAAGACAAATCTGATCTGACATCTGTAGCGACATCAAGCAACAACAGCGGTTTATGTTTACAAAACACCATCAGTGTTCTCTCTCACGCGTACATGGTCATCTCCTGTATGCACTGTGCTCTGTAGTTCTCATAGTGGACGTCACAGGTCACGTCTTTCAGGTCGTGCATGTGCGAGCGAATCAGCATGTTCCTCAGCTTCACAAAGTCACAGTGCGACTGGTTCTCCACTGAAAGACACAAAAGACAAAGATTCAGTTTCACACACAAACTGTGTCTGACTCCAGCTCAGGCTGACGGGAGAGGAAACACCAGCGTACCTTCTACGATGCCCCAGGGGTACAGTCGACCTCTGACCCTCTGCCCCCGGGCCTCCACCACCGTGTTGCTGCCGATCACAGCGAAGGGGGTGCACTCCTGCAACACACACACACACATAGGAGGGCAGCGTTAACTGACGTCTACCCAGAGAAAGCTGACGGAGCAAACTGAGCCCTGATACATATTCAGAGTTACAAACAGTCACTAGAGAAACCTGACTGTAACTGTCCAGACACGTTAAAGATCTGATCTGATCTGATCTTCACGGCTGATCAGGGGATTCATGTCACAAGCCTTGGCCTACGTTCATCACCTCTGAGCTGCAGCTATGCCTCGATTTAATAGAGCAAATATTAAAGGGTCAGTTCACCCTTTAAAAAGACACTTAATCTTATTGACTTTGAGTTTGTCTCTCGCCATGTACACAAATCTGGTTTTTATTAATCCAGGATTTGAGAAGAACATAACTTAACTCATCTTTCTATAGTTTCCATAGTCAGTTTCTTTCCGACTGCAAAATCATCCGAAAGTTTTGTGTAACTTTACAAAATAAATAATTCAATGATCACACCCGAATTTAAGCAGTGTTTGTCAAGAATTGAATTCACAGCTTCACAAAACTGCCCCTTCACTTCAGACTTTTCATGATGTTCATCACGACACAATAGGGCGATCAGCGGTGAGAGGCCCCTCTGAACGGAACACATGTAAACTCCTGAACTTCTGCAAAAGTTCAGAAACAGGTGAAACAGAGTGAAGTGTTTAGTCTTGGATAATCCACAGACCTCACTGAACAGCTTTCATACTACAGCTGCATTCAAAAAGTTAATTCCCTGTGAAAGTGGCTCACAGCGAAGCCGGTGGATTATCCTGTGAAACGAGGACATTGTTTCAGGACAAACACGTTTCTGTTCAGGTTTTCACAACGTGAGAAATAAAAACTAAACTCTGTAGGTAGTGATATTAAGATATCTTATAATCTCTCTACCTGAATGTGAAACTATCTGCATGTGGTATGAATAAGAAAATGAGAAATCATCTTTGCTCAACTACTACTACCTTTTTTAAGCTTTCCATTGCATCTCATTGTTTTCTTTAATCCTCTAATCAGGCTGAATGTATAATCATATAATATGTCAAATAAAATATGAAACAGGGATTGAAAGAGAATAAAAAGACTCTGTGAAATATGTTGAATGAATTATCAATGCAATCAGCAAGAAATAATCATTTGTTGTCCTTCTTTTATTTACTCAATTTCTAAATCTGTCGCCAAACATGCAGATATCTCATTTCTGTATGTCGTGTTATCTAAAACCGATGTGGTATATTATACTGCTGTTAAAATGTTTGAAGATCTCTGGGATGGGTGGGATGGGCATGGGGTTATACAAAATGGAAATGAAACTGTCTCTGATTGTATTGTCTACTTCAAATGTGAAATCAAAAAAAATGTTTGTAAAAAAAAAAAGAAACATGCAGATATCTCCATTCACTGTGTCTGACTCACCTTCAGCTCTTTGTCAAGTTGTTTAAACTCTTCATCCTCGTCGGAGTCACATTCAGGGAACTGGTACACTTTGATCCCGAACTTGTCTATTTCCTCTCGTATCTACACACACACACACACACACACACACATCAAAACACACATCAGAATCAGGGTCATACAATGAGTAATAAAACACAATGCAAACATCTCGGATTCTCCGCGGAGCTGCAGATCTACAGATCCGGGACTCACTCTGTCTTTGAGCTTCTTTATCTCGTTGGGCGTGAGGCAGTCAGCTTTTGCAATGAGTGGAATTATGTTGACTTTTTCATGGAGCGCCTTCATGAACTCAACATCGACCGGACGCAGCCTGTGGAGAGAAGTTCAATACTGTTTAATCGTTGACTTTGTGAGGTGGAAAAGGTGACGCTCTGTGTGTGTGTGTGTATGTGTGTGTTTGTCTGTGTGTGTGTGTGTGTGTTATTACCCGTGCCCAAATGGAGGGATGAAGTAGAGGCAGCAGTGGACCCTGTTGTCCTGGATGTTCTTTCTGTTCAGTCCACTCTCGTCCCTGAAGTATTGCTCAAACTGCTGATCTATATAGTCTGTGATTGGCTTCCAGCTGGGACACACACACACACACACACACACACACACACACACACACACACAGAGAAACAGACGACATTAGCAGCTCCTCGAGACCCTGTGAGTTCCGGCTGAGTCAGACACAGCAGATCCTGCAGCTCACCACTCGTTGTTGTTGACGGCGTCTCCGAACCCCGGCGTGTCCACGATGGTCAGCTTGAGCTTGACTCCTTTCTCCTCGATGTCGACCGTGTGCTTGATGATCTCCACCGTCTGGTTGATTCGCTCTGAAAGGCATCGACACGGAGAAGGAGTCGCAGAGTTAGTGAGTGAGTGACAGGGGGGGAAGGAGGGGATGCAACAGATGACGGATGATAATGGAATGATTCATGATAATTGATGGTTTCTCTATTCATTAAGCAGCAGTGGCCTGATTGATTATCATTATTCGACTGATTAGAAAGCTGTAAAAAAGGATAAAGCTCAAAATGATATTTTTTGATTTTTATAAAAAAATCCCATGAAAACAGGTTTGAGTAAAAATGACCATAACAGCACTAAATTGTACATTTGATGGGGACTATTTTTGATGATGGATTAATACATATTTGCAGCTCTAGAGGCCGCTGCACCAACCGTACAAACCGGTTATCACATGTTCACCCAGGTTGCACAACAACACACACAACACACACAACACAACACACTAGTTATTATGTTCAGCTAATGTTCAATAAAGTTTACACATCTGTTCTGTTATTCTCATGAATATTGGGAAGTGAGGGATTATATTTCCAATTTAGGAGTAAATAATATAAGAAATAGGAGGACATCAGAAATATTTCTACAAAATGAATGTTGAAAGTTATTTCCCTTCCATTCTAAACTGTATGAATAGCACCAACAACATGAAAGACATGAAACACACATTCATCTTTTGTATAATTACAAGGATATGATTAAAACAAACTAACACCTACATTCATAAAGGATTGGCAGATTTTTCCTTGCATCACATTATATGAAATCTTTATAAGCTAAGTTTTCATACTGTGCCCTGATTTAATAAATAACTGGTCTGAAATTTAAATCAATGTCTTGTTTTGACAGGGATATGTCCCCCACAAAAATATGAACTATCACCGACAGTACACGTTCCCAGTTAATCAAGTGCAAATGTACCAAAAAAGATTTTGTCGCTGCAGATGTAGGTCAGACGTTGATGTGCAAAACAGAGACATCAGACATCAGAGGGAGATGATAAAGAGCAGGAAGACTCACCCTCAGCGTTCAGCAACTTCCTGTCTTTGTAGAGGTCTGTGAGGAACAGGCTGTTGACCAGGGTGGATTTACCCATTCCAGACTCTCCTGCAACACACAGACACACAAATATAATGTATGTATATCACATACAAATGAACTGATTGTAGTGATAGAAAATTAATTTCATCATCCTGCATAAATCCATCAGTTTGTATTGAAGCTGTTTTATCACCTCCACCAATAACGCTATGTTTTTTCACTCCTGTTTGTTTGTTTTGATTGTTTGTTTATAAGCAAGATTACACCAAAACAACAACAAAAGAATTTCCCAAAAACATTCGATTGATCTCACAGAGAATTAATCATGGATCTTGATTAAACAAGATCTGGTATATTCAGGGGACTGATATCTACGAGTGTGTGTAAGTTAGTGCAGCTTGATGTGATTTAATGGGACTGTTGGGCCTTGGTGGAGGTATGTGAAGTATGTGCTGTACTGGGACTCATTCTAGTTAAAGGTGTGTTGATTCAACCTCATGGTATTTTCAGCTGAATTATATTGTTTTTTAATATCTTGTTCACCGATGTTTACAGGAGAAATACTAGTTTCCTTTCACGTTCGCTCGTTCAGCTCCAGACTGACAAACTGACCTGCCACCATCAGGGTGAAGTCGAAGCCTTTCTTCACCGACTTCCTGTGGACTTGATTGGGCAAAGTTGCAAAACCCACATACTGTTTCTCCTGAGACAGAAAGAAAAGACACAGAAGAGGAAGGAGACGGTTTTTAGTTTCAGTAAAAAAAAAAATACTTTGTGAAAGAGTCTGTGATGTTTCAATCAGTTCACTTGACAGCTGCTGTGGATCACACAGGGAAATCACTGGCAGCTGTTTGGATAAATTCTTTGATTTTTTTCCAATATTTGTTCAAGCAGAAAAGCAAAACATTCTCTGGTTACAGCTTCATATGAGGACATCACTTTAGGCTTGAGGAAAAAAACATTATCCCATCAATAGGAAAAAGAATCAACTGCAAACAAAAATGATTGTCTCTAAATTACTCTTTTTCTTTCACCACCAGTTCTAAACAAATAATAATCAGTTTACTTTAAAAAAAAGACTGAGAAGTCATTAAGTACATTTACAGAAAATAACTTATTTAAGTTAAACTCTAAGGAGCATGTTATGTCAATTTTGCTGTTATTTGACCTCACTGATATCGTTTTTTACACCTATATGATTACTTTACTTGATTTAATCAATAAGTCAGTATGATTTATTAGTATAGGTTAAGATATAAGTGTATTGATCCTTTAGGGGCAAAATTGAAAAGCTACATATATTTACAGAACATCAACGACACCAGTGCATGTTGAAGCAACCGTTATAATTCTATATGGATTCCAAAATTCTGCAGGATGTGTACTTTTGCTTCTAGTACATTAAATATTCTCAAAGCTAATATGTTTTGCAATTGTTTGAAAGCAGGACTTCTTGTATCAGAGTATTTCTACACTGCTTCTTCCACCACTGCACAACATGCTCACGTTTGAGAAACAACAACGTGAGACCATTTGGTCTTCTTGTTAAAAGAGTTAATAGAAGTTATTAGGTAATTTGACTAAGTGGAGAATCGACTCATTGTTTCAGCTCTACTATAAAAACATCAAAAGTCAGCAGTTTAAAAATAGACGCAGACGCCAAATAACCATTTTAATGTGGAGACAACGTGAATCTGGCTCCGGCTGATGCTTTAAAAACGACCACAACAGACAGGCTGCCTTTTAAATACAGAAAATCTACAACTGCGTGGAAAAACACGTGAACAGCAGCATTCCTCCTCTTCCCAGCTGAGAATAACCAGCGTCTCAGATTTTCCACTAAGTCTCTCACAAAGGGAACCACAGGATGCCAGGCTCTCACTGTGTCGGACAGTAGCTCTCAGTCCTGCAGGGTCTCACTGCCGCATCTGGCAGAACGTCATCTTTACCCCGCAGTGCTGACAAGTGGAGATAGAAATACACACTGGAGGCCCCCACCGAGTGCACACACACACACACAAACACACACATACACACACAACACAGAAGCTGCATTCAACAGAACTGAAAAGCTCTTTTTTTTAAACTTTGCAAACACACAAGTCCAACGCACAGTCAGAATCCTCATACGCTGTCATAACTTGTCACAGGCATTTCCGACAGCCCCCTGGCGTGAGGATCGCTTTCATAAAAACACACACACACACACACACACAGACACACACACACACTCAGATTGTGCGATCACACACACTTGCCCAAATAGCCAGCTAAGTGAGAATGAGGAATGCTGCAAATAAATCTGTGCGTAATCATAAAAATAAAGCATTCGATTATCCCAGCAGTGAATCTGTCACCCAGCAGACATTTCCAAAGAGTGAACTGAATCTCAGAGACGTCCAGAGAAAGTCAGAATAACATTAGAAAGATGCTGACAGTCAGTTTACAGGTGTGAGGACTTCCTGTTTCTGCATTTCAAAAACCAATCCTGAACTCGGAGACTTTATATTTCAGTGTATATTGAAAGACCTTCTTTGATTATCCTGCACTTATCTCCTCTGAAGAATCCAAACCTTTACCTTCTGTCTGGCCGTTCTCACTCGTGGGCACAGAAGCCGTTCCACCAGTTTCTCCTGCAGCATGATGGCATCCATCCCAAACCACTCCAACCAAAATAGCCACGGGTCTCAGAACGTCGAAAAATAAACCCAGCAGGAAACAGGATGCAGCAAAGACTATACAAGCTTAGAAACTCGTCTGTCACTTTCTCTCTGTCCCTCAATCGCTCTGATGCACCTCTTTCCTGTTTGTGCTCTTTAAATCTGACCCCTTTGTTCCTCTTGCTCTCCTTCTCTGGATTCCCTTTTCTTTTCTTTCCCCCCTGCCTGCCCACCTCCTTTCTCCGCTTCTTTCTGTCCTTTGCCCTGTGGCGCTCCGACGCTCCCTGTCCAGACAGGTAGGAAGGAATTCTGTCTGAGAGGGAGGGAAACGAGGAGAGAGGGAGCACGAGAGAGAGGTGGCAATTTGAGGGAGGAAACGGGGCAGGGATGGAAGCAACGAAAGTCTAAAAGAAACTCATTCATTCGGCCTGTGCTCCCTCCCCCAGCTGCGACAGTTGAAAAATAAAAGTCTGCGCTTAGTGAAGTGACCACGGTGACGAGGAGGAGCAGACGCACGGACAGAAAGAGTTGAATTCACTTTTAAAAGATATGAAACATATGAAAGAGCTTGACTTGAGCTTGACTGTGACAAAGCTGAAGCAGATAAAGACACAGAAGCTGCAGGAACAGACCTGAGCAGTGAGATCATCAGGTTATCAAGAGAATTAACACGTCAATATGTTTGGTGACGGCTGTGAGTGTTTGTCCACGCGTCCTCACCTGAGCTTCATATTCTCATGTCACATGTGTTGTATTGAAAAGTGTTTGTGTCTCCTAATTTTTTGGTTTAACTTAAATGATTCTTATCTTTATTTATAATTTATTATGTGTATTATTCGGTTTGAGCACCTAAAAAATTTGCCATGGGTGTTTTTCTTTTCATTTTCAGTTCATTTCTTTTCCAATATTTCTCCTCAAGATCCAAGATATGCTAATTCTACTATTGAACAAATTTAAAAAATATAGAAAGCTTTAATCAGGATGCTCGTTATAATTTATGCTTTATTTTAAAACTAATTTTTCTCTATGTAAACCCATTCAACAACACAGCTTACTTTTTACAACTGCTGTTTTGTTGATCACATAAAGAATAACCTTTATTAAAAGTATTAGTTCAACATTTAAAACACATTGACTTGCTTTATTTTACAGCACGTGAATCAGTTATCTATGATGTCATTTAACTTAAAGTTTAGAAAGCCCCGCTCAAGACTTTGATGAAAGGGATGCAAAGGAAATCAGTCACCATGTTGTCTACTCTGGTTACTCTCAGTGTGTGTGTGTGTGTGTGTGTGTGTGTGCGTGTGTGTGTGCGTGTGTGTGTATGTGGAGGTGAATGAGGTACATGTCATGGCAGAGGTTGAACTTGATTACTTCCAGATGTGATGGTGGTTTGTGTGTGTGTGTGTGTGTGTGTGGGTGTGTCCGCCTCATACATGATGTGGGCAGCAGAGCTTAAATGCTCTTTGAAATAGAAGAAGCTGAAGTTGTTTAGTTTATTTTTCGCCTCCTCCTCAGCTAGGCAACACCCCGCGGTGATGCCACGTACAGGATGCAAACATCCCACGTCACTCCACAGGAGGGAGACAGAGGACCTGACTCGGATTTAAAAAAAGTTGATGATATGTGGAAGAAACACTTGAGGTGTTCTCAGCCATGACAGTGAGGCTGATGATAGAAGAAGAGCTGAGGTGATGAAGGAGTGAGTTGGTGTATGTGGCGGGGGGGTGGGAGGGTCAATCTGAATTGCAGATAGGAACAGATGCCATGAAATGGTATTACAAAAGACCCCCGACTAAACCCCCACCTCCAGCACCACTCTCTAGCCAGCTGTCTATTCACGCACACACGCAAACACACACACACAGATGCACTAAATATAATCTGCAAGTCTAATGAGATCATTATGTTCAGTGAACAGCGTCAGAGGGTAAGGGACGTATGTAACTAAAGAAATTATGCAAGCCATCATATTGTAATGAGGCCATTTTATGATGACATCATCATGATTCATCCATTTATACAATCTGATTGGTCGCAGAAGTTGATGCATTACTACAGTGTGTGATGTAATTTTCTCGCTTTGTGATAACATAATTCCTTCCGTATCATTGTGAATAACTTTTCGGACTATGTAAGATTCAGGTCGTGTCTATAAAATCCTATAGGAGGCAGAGATCCCTCAGAAAATGTATTTTTGTAATGATGTCATTTTCTGACTTCTTTGTGACTTCTTCATGACGTCATGTGATATATTATGATAGGAAAACATTTTCTTATCCATAAAAGCTCTAGATTGTCTCACTGGTCCAATCATTTGCAGAGATATCTTGGAATGTGTTTTTCAGACCATATTGTTGACCTTGACCTTGACCTTTGACCAATCAGCTCACAATAGAAATTGCCTGGAGACGCCCTCCCATGTAATTTTCCTATAACAAGTTTAGTGGGAATCCATCAGGGAGCTTTTAAGTTATTTTGTTCAAACACACACGGAGATGAATGAAAGTGATGTCAAATCGAAGGAACAGGATGAATGGGTGAAATGTTATGGTACCAGAAGAGATTTGAGATTATAAAATACTATGTATGTCCTTCCCTCTTGATTTGTGAACACATATAAAGTCAAACTCATGAAATATCAATGCACTCTGAGGATTTCCTGAGTCGATCACTGCCCAAACATATGGATATTAAAAGTGGAAATTAAAAGTAATACTTTATTAAAAGTATTAGTTCAACATTTAAAACACATTGACTTGCTTTATTTTACAGCATGTGAATCAGTTATCTATGATGTCATTTAACTGAAAGTTTAGAAAGCCCCGCTCAAGACTTTGATGAAAGGGATGCAAAGGAAATCAGCCACCATGTTGTCTACTCTGGTTACTCTCAGTGTGTGTGTCTGTGTGTGTGTGTGTGTCTGTGTGTGTGTGTGTGTGTGTGTGTGTGTGTGTGTGTGTGTGTGTGTGTGTGTCAACCTGCAAAGTTACCAAACACACAGGTTGATGTGAGATCTAAATTGTCAAAGTTTCAGGTCGGCTTCACCTCTCTGCTCGTTTCCAGCTGATCAAACAGAGAGAGGGTCGGATGTAGAACAGCAGGTGCAAAGAGACATCGAGGAGGAACCATGACTCAGGACTAATGACTGGAAACACAAGCTGCTGTGTGCGTGGGCGACTTTAGAAGCATCTTCTATGTCCGTTCTTCACCATATGACTGTGAGTCTGCGCTTCTGTGTGTGTCTGTCAGTTCTGCAGAGGCACAGATCCAGAGATCAGCCACTCGGGCAGCAGGCTCAGCTTCTTCCTCTCACTTCATACAAAGCTGCGGCCTTAACGGAAGCAACTCTCAAAAGGCCACAGCGGTCGACTTCACCGCCAGGCTACACACAGACACACACAGACACACAAACACACACAATACAGCTACACAAACATACAGGACAATATCCAAATGAATCTGGTCCAGCAGCGGACACATCACTCCTCACTGCCAAACAGTTTCAAGACACCACAACCCAAACACACAGAGAACGGGCGAAAAAGGAATTTAAAAATCTAAACTCAGAGTGAGAAGAATCACACATCTGACTGTCCAGCTTGTTCACACTTTAAAGTCTCAGACAAACACGCTGGGTTAGGGTTTCTGTGGGATCAGCTGACTGGTCCACTGCTGAACGTGTTTGTACAAGATAACGTAGGCCCGAGGCAGCACAGTGGTGCAATGGTTAACGCAGCAAGAAGGTTGTGGGTTTAAATCCTCTCTGTGTGGAGTTTGCACGTGTCTGTGGGGGTTTTCTCCAGGTCCAGAGACATGCAGACAGGGTTTATGATAATTGGAGATTTAATTTCTTGCAAAATTGGAGCGTGAAAAGTTGTTGGTCTCTTTATGTCGGCACGGCAATGCACTGGTGATATGTCCAGGGTTTTATTTCCGTACAAATTTGAAAATGTGGAAGAATGGGATATTTCTTCTTGTCTCTGTCACCGGGCCTCCTGCATGAAAATGTTAAAAGAATGGGACTAAATGAAATGTAAGTGAATTATGTACATTATGACATTGAGCTAAATGCTCATATCAACATGATTCTACAGCTCACATCTTCAGGTTGAGGGTTTTATGTTGTAAACCTGTCTCCTTCTAATTAAGTTCCTGTACAGCTAAACCATGACAGGAAATATCATCATCTTGTTTATTTGCAGACCAATGACGACAATATTTACAAACCTGCTGCTTTCTCGTGGAAACCACAGACGAAGTGACTCTGGGTGTGAAACTCACACTCTGGTGTGACAGTTATGTGCCTGGGTCAACAACAAAAAACACGCTGTCGCCAAACACATTACATTTACTTTAGCTGTACAGAGCATTTCCACCATCTTAGATTAGTGTGTCAAAATTGTAGCCTTTGCTAAATAACTAAACACAAAGCGTAGCTAACACTGAAGCTGATCAAAGTATCATAAGGTTAGAAGATATTTGGTCATAATCCTCAGAAATTGACCCTGATGATGGTTAAAAGGTTACCATCATCAGAGCCTCAGCACAGGTGTGGCTGAAAGTGAAAGTGAGAGGGGAATTTGTGGAAGTTGGAAAAGAAAAAATACTGTATATAAAAATATGTACATGACAAATCCTCTCCGCCTCGAGAGAAATAAGAACATCTGTATTCAGTTGCTTTCCACCCTTCCTCAGAACAGAGACATGATCTCGAGAATCGATCATCAAGTGGTATAAAAGGGTGGGTTTAGAATCATGTGGAGTCTCTGCAGCAGCAGCCCGACGCCCTGTGATGCACCAGTGGAGAGCAGTGAGGAGCAGTGGAGAGCAGTGAGGAGCAGTGACCTTTACCGACGACTTCTCTGCATCTCTCTGCCGTCCAGCTGGCACTTTCACACCATTAACCCTGACCGCTTCCTCCCCATCGCAAACAGTGAGTGAGGCAGACGAGGGTAAGAGGGAGAGGAGAGGGGTGATGGGAGGGGGTGAGGGTCGGAGGGCCTGATGGAGAGGGGGGTTTCAAAACAGCATAAATGGACCCAAAGTCTCTGGCCTCCCTCCTCCCTCCTCCCCCCTGTGTTTTCTCTCCTTGGAGATGCGGAGGCCTGCGTGCACTTGGCTCTTAAACATGCTAATCTGACAGCATGTAATTGCTCAGGCAACAATAAAATAGCTTCAGTGAAGGACACTTGGCGATCAGCGGCCAGCTTTAGCATCCGCCCACTCGGAGACGAGGGACACTGGTGGGAACAACACGGCTTCTCAACGTCGAATGATACAAACGAGTCAGTTAAATGTCTGTCGGACAAAAAGGCAGAAGAAAGTGTGTCGAGAGGAGGGAAGTTTTAGGTCGGTGTCAGAGATCTCTAATCTAAAAACACATCAAACAGCGACGGTGCTGCTCTGGTTCTTTCATTACAAAAAACAGGATCACTGAAGTTTATTTATAGTTCACATGTACGGTTCTGCTGCTGTTGGTTCGTTTTCAGCCGAATGCACCATTTACTACGGTTTGTTTAAAACTACATTCGCATCTTTTTAAATGAACCAATGTATTTAAGACCTGTTTCAAAAGGTTAACATATTCACATATTCAGGAGGTTTGGATGAGCTTTGGGTCGAGTGATTACGTGAGGATTTTGGGAGATGAACCAACTCTGTGTTAGTTTCGGTGTCTTCTTTGGATTTGCTGACACCGGAACAGTTTTTCAGACCCGAACTCTGGAAGATATCGGGAAAATCCTAATCGGGAGAATTTTTTCGCCCTGTCTCATTAGTAGAATGCAGCAGGAGATTTTCCGGCTCAGACACGTTCACAACAGGACCATGCAAGGGGCGGAGCCTGGAGGGCAGCACGTGACGTATTAATTCCACTGCAGAAAGCACATTGTTATGTTTGCAGCACATCCACATGGCGCCGGCACTAATTGTTGAAACCTCCTGAATCCTGTTGTCGCTCCACGCTGACGTCTTTATTGACATCTTCTATGTGTACGACAGATATTTTTTCATCCGGAGATATTTGTATTCTACCAGTTTTGTGTCCGTCACATGTTAGAAAATCCATCGACTTACTTCCTGCTCTATTCCCACATGGGCTGATCGGACATTTTACTTGGAGGCTGGCAGGAGAAGTTCCACAAAGTTTCCAGAGAAGCTGACGCTGACATTTGTGTTTTCACATACTGCTCCTCTGGAAAAAATTGGGAAAATTGTCTTGTTGTGTGATTTCATAGGTTGTTTTACTTTGAACTGACAAACCAACCAATCTACTGCCCCTCTAGGGTTTAATACAGTTCATAAATCTAATATTATCCTGCCTGCTCTGGACATTTGGAGCAAATCAAACAATCTCTGTCAGAAGATTTAGTTTTTGTCTTTTCTTTACTTCCTTTTTCTCTTCAATATGGATAATAAACTGTTTAAAGGCACAGATCTGAAAAACTCATGGATGAGAACCATGAAGCCACAATCTCTAGATTTTTATCTGTAAGCTTGTTTGTCTTATTTCTATTGGACTCTAATACTATTATTGTTTACCACTGGAGACTCATTGGTTGTCTTTCTTTTGCTTTTCCAAACTTCAGCAAGAGAAAAAAGGGATTTTAAAAATGATCAAACTGTGTCAGCGTCTCAAAATGTGGAATAAGATCATATAAATGAATAGTTCCACATTTTTGGGACACACGTCTGCGAGGATTAACACCCCTCTGGTGACTGGCACCTGCTTTTGGCTGCAGCTTGAACCGAACTTCGCACCATAATGAGGATCAGGACTTCCCCCCAAGGAAATTAAACTATTTATTTCATAGGAAAACTTCAAGCTAAGAAGATCCCAGACTTCTTGGGTCGGCCACTCACTCCTCCTGGTTTCTGTTCAGGAGATGGAGCCACAGGGGGCTCAAATCCCCACTTTCCACACCCCACCCATCCCCCCGAGACGCGCCCATTCCTGCTCTGCAGCTGGTCCTCACAAGGAGCCGGTGACGGTCCCATCTGTGGCAGCGAGAGTGTGTTTAAAGAGTGAGAGGAAGAGTGAGTGTATCTGAAGTGAAGTTACACATGTGCTTTATAAGACTGACTCAACATCTGTTCACTGCTGCAGCGAGACATCCTGGAAAGTTACAGTGAAGACATCAAGATGTGATAAGGTGGAAAAATATCAATTACCTTTAATTTGATCCCACTTTCTAATAATACTTTTTTAAAAGGTTGTACTGCTAACTTTTCGGCTGCTGAGCCATTACAATACAAGTTACTGTTCATCTCAACTATACACTCCCCCGGTGTCATCACCTGGAGTAGTGATTATAGACTTTCTTTGTTTAACTAGAACAAAGCTCATTTTACTAATTATTTGTACTTTTGTGACCTTCCTTATATCATACAGTTATATCATTGATTTATTAATTATCCATAATAAAACTGTGTATTTCTGTGTCTTTATATGTTTTTGATATCAAACTGACAGAAACAAGTAGAGGAAAACCTGCAGGGCTAAATCTACCACATTTACATGTTGGACGCATGTTAAATAATGTGCCTTGTCCCGGTTGGATAAATACAAATAATCAGATTCAGTGATTACTAAATAGTGTCTCACTTTCCAATTAGCTATCAGGTCTTCACTTATAAATAACAAGTCAGAAACAGTATGACAGCATTGTAAAGGTTAATAATAAAGTTTTTTTTCAAAACGATCAATGAAATATCAACATTCACATTCATCAGCTTGGACCTTGTGCTGAAACTGAACTATTGTTTCAAAGATCAAGAATGAACAGTTTTTATTCTTCACACTCTTAATCTGACGTGAACGAGAAGAGCTCAGGAAAACTGAAATTCACGTGATTTGATCAAAGGCTCATAAACTAAGCACTAATGGACTTTATGGTGAGACTTTTCAGTTTTATTTGTTGTTAAAAGGATCAAGGACAGATTAAGTGTTTTTATTCTAATCTTAATCTGATGCGGAGAGGTGCTCAGAAAAATTTGTTCAGTTTATCACGTGAGATTAATTTATAAACTACTTTTTGCAGCAACACTGGAAATACCGGAGCGTGCCGTCATTCCATGTGGTCCTAAAGGTCAGGATGTTCCTACAGTAATATAGCTGTTAGTTTAGAGGTGCTACATCCTTTGATCCCTCTGTGCATCACTATATCGAGGTGATACAATATCCAACTGTCCATAAAACTGTGATTTTCCCATGAATATCCTCCCACACACCGAGAATAATCACCACACAGGATTGTGGGTAGGGCAGATGGTGTCGTCCAGTCCCTCGTTTCAGAGAAGTGATAAAAACAGATTAAAAAAAGACTGTTTCCTGGCAACGAAAAAATCACAGCGAATGAAGTCCCATGAAGTGATGGGACTTTGAACGAGGAGGAGGGAACTTGGAAAGAAGAAGAGGAGAGGAGAAGAGACTGGGAACGTTGATTCAAGGTAGATTATCAGTTTCCTCCTCCTCCTCCTCCTCCTCCTCCAGAATATGAAATATTATTCTGGAAGTGTCCAACAGGGTCAGATGCAGTGGAGTATGTGGGAGTGATGAACGTTTCACAGCCAGCAACAAAACCCACAAGGTGTAAAAACTGTGTAGTAATCTGAATACTGAGCGTGAGTGAACCACTCTATGTGGATGAAAATGAATCTGATGAGAGAAACGTTTGCTTTGATTTTAACGTTAGATCTTTTTTTCTGTTTCTGCACAAAATGCTGCAAACCACAACTCTACAAGAATCAAGCTAATCCAGGTTCCCAATAAATCTACTCATACGCTTGTGTGCCTGTGTGTGTTGGTGTGTGTGTGTGTGTGTGTGTGTGTGTGTGTGTGTGTGTGTGTGTGGTTATGATGCATGTGACCACAATGGTTTCAGCCCCTGGATTTGGTCCAATAGTACATTTGTGTGAGAAAATAAATTATAAAGTGAACCTGACCAGTTTCTATGTGGGAGTAGATGGACAACGTGGACAAAAAAGAGTAAATACTGGACCAATATGAAAATCTATATATATATATACATTATAACACTAATAAATGTTACTTCAACAAAATGCTTCATAAAGGGATGAATCAAAAATAAAAAAGGTTAAAACATTAAACTAAATGAAATAAAGTGGGCTAGTAATGAATTGTATGCTTCTTATTGCCGTTTCACTTTTTAATTTAGGTTTATTGTAAAGCATGTTTTAATTCCAGTGGTAAAAGTATTGCTTTTGTTTTCAGGTACTAGTATTTACTTCATACACTAACTGTTATATATTATTTAGAGCTACAAGGGTTGTAGACATTTAATCTGTTGTTGTATTTAAATGTGTTGAATTATTAGACGATCAAAATAATAGGAATCACTGAATCATTTAAGCAAACCCACATGCAACCACTTATCTACTGTCACCAGACACCATGAACAGAGCAAGAGGAGGAGGAGGAGGAGGAGGAGGAAGGGGCCCGGGGTCATCACTGAGCATCACCTCCCCTGAAGGCTCATGTGGCAGCTTCGTTTTTCTGCTGAACCTTCACTAGGAAGGATTCAACCAATAGCAGCGACTGAAATAATGCTGAAGTCAAGCTGATGTAACGTTGAGAATTAGATCAACTTGAGGACAGATAACTGCCTATATTTGTGTCAGGGAGCGGAGGAGAGGAGGATAGAGAGGAAGGATGAGAGAGAGGAGAGAATGGAGGAAGAGGGAGGAGAGGAGGAATGAGAGGGAGGAGAGGAGGGAGGGTTGGAGAAGGAGAAGGATGAGAGGATGGAGGGAAAGGGAGGAGGGACTGGGAGGGAGGAGAGGAGGGATGGAGATAAAGGAAAGGATGGAGGAGAAGAGGGATGGAGAGGGTGGAGAGGAGAGGAGGGATGGAGAGGAGGGAGAGGAGGGATGGAGAGGAAAGAGAGGAGGGATGGAGAGGATGGAGAGGAGAGGAGGGTTGGAGAGGAAAGAGAGGAGGGATGGAGAGGAGAGGAGGGATGGAGAGGAGAAAGGGATGGATGGTGAGGAAAGGAGGGAGGGGTGGAGGCATGCTGATGCTGTGACGCCGGCCTGCTCCACATATGAGTCTAAAAATGAAACCTAACCTCCTCCTCCTCCTCCTCCTCCTGTCAGTGTGGAGACCAGAGCTCAGTCTGTGGTGGCATGGATGCTCTCAGCAGCCTTCATGCATCTCTCACACAAAACATCGAATAAAAACACACGCGAATGCATCAGCTCAGAAGCGCAAACACCGCCGATGATGCTGCAGCAGACGCGACGCTGTGCGACGCTGATCTCAGACAGAACCTCACGATAAACACGAATAATTCCCCAGAACACAGAAAATAAGCACGTGAGCGTTTCTTACCTCCGCGTTGTCCTCTGTTGGCCATTACGATGGATGAGGAGGATGAGGAGGAAGGAGAGAGGAGGAGGAGGAGGAGGCGCAGGTGCAGGGATGTGCAGCGACGCCCAGAGACACAGAAACATGAAGCGATCAATGCAACACGGATAAACACAGCATCATCTGCATCTTCTTCATCATCGTCTTCCTCACCTGTTTTCACCGGGATCCGGCTCTTGTACCTGATGTTGCTCGTCATGTTGTCCGCGCTCCTCCCCGGGTCGCACCGCTCACTGACAGCGGCCCCTCGCCTCCAGAGCCCGGACAAGGAGCGGGGGGGGGGTGGGCGGGCTGAGCCGACAGGGACCTCCCCCTCCTCCGCTCAGCCAATCACACCGCAGAGTTTAACCACCAGCTGAGGCTGTCACAGGACGCCATGAGGGATGGGGGGTGGGGGGGGGGTCAACAGCAGCCCCACTGACAAACCTCTGTCCTGTGGAAGGACAGAGGTTTGTCCCAAATCGTAAAAGTATGAACATCGATCACATATTTGACTCAAAATCCTCTGATTCTACTAATAAATCTAATACATCTGTTGGATTATGACACAAACATTCACCACTTAGCTTTATCCTGCTCAAGTTTCCCCTTTGTCCCTTTCTGTGTGGGTTTGTGTGTTTGTTTGTACACAAGATGACGCAAAAACTACAGGAAGGATTATCACACAACTTGGTGGATGTGGGTCAGGGAACTTTTTACTAATTTCCAACATACCAAAGTGCATTCAGGGGACTCCTATCGACGATTGTGTGCATTTTGGTGCAGTCGGGCTGAATTTAAGGGGACTTTTGTGTAGAGGTATGCGCTCTAGTGAGTCGTTTTGTGGAGTTTCTACTTTTTAGTTTTTCCACAAAGCCGGTGCAGCAGTTAAAGGGACTGTTCGCCCCCCGCCCAAAAGAAACACATGACACCTTACCGCTATTTAAGCATCAAAATTATAAGCAAAGTGCAAGCTGTAATGGTAAAGCAGTCCAGGCACATTTAAGTTACACGTTTTCACTTAAAGGGGACATATTATGAAAATTCCACTTTTGTAGTGCTTCTACACGTTAATTTGGGTATCTGGCATGTCTACCGTCCCCAAAAGTCTGGAAAAAACCCTAACCCGCGATTTGTTGTGGTTCCTCTATGTCAGAAACGATACGCTAGAGTGCGTCCAATGGGATTACGCCCGTAATAAACGTCATAGTCACACCAGGCCCATGTAGGGAGTATCGCTACATGGCCTTGGACTAGCTCCCCGGCTAGCGTTAGATCGCAAGCTAAACGGGCCGGTGGAGGCCGGCTAGCGTTAGCTTGCTGCTGCTACCCGTCAGACATTTAATCGGCCGCATAAACAAGGGACCCCCGGGACACCACTAAACGTTGACTCAACAGTGTGGAAGGATGCTGCTGCTGCGCCAGCTCAAGCTCCCAGTGCTCCCAGTGCTCCCACTGCGGGGCTGCGCTGGGGAGCTGGGGCTCTCGCAGCCAGGCTTCGGCCCACCTGACTCTGGTTCAAAACGAAATGGTTGCAAGATTGTATCTTCGTCTCCAGTAGCCATATTTCTACAGAGGTAATGGATAGCTAAAAATCTGGGTGCTTGTATCTCGTGAAGGAGGGAGGGGCCCTCAAAACAGGTCAATCTGAGGAGGGCTGTTTTAGACAGGGTAAATGGTTGCTGTTTTAAATGATCCTTGTGGTATTTTGACCAAAATATGTTAGACATTTCATTAAGACCCCAAGAAATCATATCAACTGTGATAAAATGGGCATAATATGTCCCCTTTAAAGCAAACATGTCAAATTGTGATTTTGGTAGAAAGTTAGTGGCGTGGGGCCTCGGTGATATGTCACCATGGTGTTGCTACAGTAAAGAGCAGATCACAGAATTTATGGAGGTTCTCACAAAGAAGTCGTTGCTCTTTGAAAACTTTGTAATAAAACCCTGATGCTGAGTTGATATTGTGTTGATTTCAGCTGCTCAACACGAGAGAACATGAATAAAAACATCTTGAATTTCTCTTCATTTGAATTGTGTTGCTCTCGCCGAGCTACAAGTTTACAAACAGTAAAAATCGTTCCCACAGAAATACATGTAAACTGCTAATCGGATGAGCTGAAGTAAATGAACCACAAGTAGGCAAGGAAGATATTCTGGTCCAGTTTCTATTGTACATTCAAAATTGAATTGAAAAATAACTGACAGTACCTGAAGCTTTTTTTCTCTAAACAAATTTTTATTTCAGAGAGAAATGTAAAAAATGTGGACAGTTTAAAAAAACAAGACTTTACTGACATTTGATTAAGGAATTATAATTTAGTTTTGTCTAAGTGAGTACAACAGACAAATATGCATGAGCGCAAAAGACAGAAACAAAAAGATCATGCTGGTGGAAAGTCAACGAATGTTTGATGGCACCGCTGAAGAAAAGTCAGAAGGCTGGAGGGAGTCTACACGAAGAGTAGTTACATATTATAGTAGTGGATATTTAAATGGGAGAAGCTACACACAGTATGATTAAGAACTGCACATGTAGCATACAAATGTTACCAAACCAAATACACAATAAACCACTGGACTTGTTTGATTAGTTTTAAGTCTGTGGTTTGGCACCGGCGTTAAGTTCATCCAGCTGTTGATGATAAATAAAATAAGATATTAACAACATGGCACTTTTAATTGAATAATGCACGATCCTACAGAATGCTGGTTTCTCTGTGTAACGGAGTGTAAATTAGTTTAACAGCTTTTCAAACTAAAAGACAAACATTCACCTCAAATTGAATGCATCTAAAACAATTTAAGGTTTCCAATCAAAGGCAACTACAGGCAAATATTTTGCCCAGAAACCCGGAAACTAGAGGATTCCTCGTTCTGAACATGGACAGGTCACCTCGCTCACAACCACGCTTACATTTCACTGTGGTGATAGTTGAAGGCTTCGGGTGATGAGACTGAAACCAACACGTTCGGAAAGTTTGAAACCGTTAAAAGATGAAGATGATTCTCAGAGACTCACAAACCAATAAAAAGCATTATAAGTAAACAGTTTGTTCACTTTTAAGTAAAAAAAATGTCAAACTAGTCTTATAGTTAAAGCAAAATACTTGGAAAATGTGTCAACTGAGACTTCAACGTGAACAAAATGCAGGATTATCGCAAATATGTTTGTAAACAGTCTGTTGTCCCTGGCAGCTCTGTGGATCACAATTAAGATCAACAACTAAATGATGAATTAGTGTCAATGTTGTCAAGTAATCAAATTTTATTGAGGTCGCACTTTTGAAAAAGTGAGTCTTGGGTTTTTGAAAACAAATTAAAAATAGACAAAAATACTGTGAACACCTGATGGATGTTTGGAGGGAAGATGATGAAGATGATGTGATTGTGGGCTCCTGGTGGGTCGGCAGGGGGCCACAGGCAGTGATGGATTCAGAGGAGGATCGTGTGTGTGTGTGTGTGTGTGTGTGTGTTTATTAAGATCACTGTGCTTTCTTCTCTGCTCCTTTCGATCTTTTCACTCGTCAGATTTCATCTTCATCTGCGCCTGCATCTGAGTGATCATCTCCTGCATGCGTCTCAGCTGCGAGAAAGAAGAAAAACAAGGTTCCGTGTTTAGTCCTTCGCTCAGTGTTTTGTTTTCCTTAATGGCTGATGAGTAATGAGAACTAAAACCAGCAGGAAAAAGCTCAGCTCAGTAAACTTTATATGTGGTGAAAATACAGAAGTGGACCGATCGTTCCAGGGAAAATTCCTCTTCTGGGAATAGACTTGTTTCATGTCTCTAATAAACCGAAGATCTTTCAGAATACAAACATAATCAGGATTAATCGGGTTCATAACGCCCAAACAGCGCTAATAAAGGCATATTAAATCAAGTCTGACTTATTTCATTTATATGATATTTATATATTGATTTGCATTCATTTTTATTTTTCTAAACTTTGCATATAATTTACATAAGACAGACTTAACAGGATTTAACTCAACAGGAAGCTTTTCTATTTGAAAGTCATCACAGGTCAGACTTATAAACACTAAAGTTGCTCTCTATGATGTCTACTGCCATCTTGTGGCTCCAGATAGAAATGCACACGGGTCATTTTAGGTACTTATACTGAATAAAACTATTTTACCCTTTTTTCACATGGTTTTATGTGTTTGGATAAACATTTTGTAATTTGCCATTATTTACAAAGACATTAATCCATAAGACTGTGAGACTGGACATTTACCAGTTTGATTTCCTGAGAACAACACCATCTGTTTTTTATGAATCAATTATAGTCTTAATGGCTGGAAAAATGTAATTATTTAAAACCAATGAAATGTTTTTTAGACTCTAGTCCATCATTTTAACATCTGACCAGGAAGAGGCAGCAGAAAATTTGCCTCTTCACCAACTCTGGCCGTTTGATTATTAATGTGCAGAGTTCTTGTTAAATGAATAAATATTTACAGTTTTATTTGTCTGTGATTTACATGTAAACAGAAAGACAGATTCAAAACAATAACAGGTTCAGCTGACCTGCTGTGAACTGACACTGAACAATCTGTATTTTCCCTTTCATTAATTATTTCCTCTGCAGGAAATCATTTGTAACCTAGGGACTTTCAGAATAAAACGTGACGTCCTTGTGCGCAGGTCTAAGTGGCATTGATATTTCCTCCTACTCAAAACCTTGATAATAACAAATGGACCACTGTCACTGCAGCTTTGTGTTTTGGGATTCTCACATTACTGAGGTCATTCCCACCATAAAAACTGGGCCAGGACATCCAGGCAGGAAGTGATGGCGTTTCCTGCCTGGGCACAGTGTTTACAAACAGCTCCTCCGTACCCTGCCCACACACTAAGGTGAAGTGCAGCAGCAACACAAACAGGGCAATCAAAAGCAATCAGGAAGCTGGTTATTGCCCAATGACGTGCAGGGTCCATGACCCAACAGGAAAGCAATGCATATGGAAGATAGTGCAGTGAAAGAGACCATAAGCAAACTGAAGAATTTAGAGCTTTGCCTGGTTTGACCTCGACGTTTTTAGATGCATTGAATATTGACAAAAATGCAAAAGCAAAAAAGGGCCCCAAGTTGAATAAATGCTTTTATCGTTATATCCCATAATTTAACTTTTTGAGATATTTTAGCTGTGAAAACCTGCATGTATATGATGATAATTATTAACTTGCTTGTAAAACAACTTTTGTCTGATTACTTTCAATGGCAGAGGTGTACATTTGCTCTGTGTAAATCCAAAACTTTAACGAAAACCTGCGCAGATGTGTGTTTCAGAGACATCAGCTATAGGAGCAGCTTTTAAGTCTCTTTGGGTTGATTCTGATATTTCAGTAAATGAACAAAAACCAATAAAAAGGTAAAGAAAGGTAAATAAATTATTTTATTCTTAATGACAGAGCGCGGCTCACTCTGTTAAGCATGTACTCTCTAGTAAGACTGAGTTGCTAAAACAGCAGCCAGGTCAAATCTGGCACAGGTTGGAACTTTGCTATTTCATTCCCAGTCTACGTCCCTTTCTTTCCCTTTTTCTATCCACTGTTGCCATCATAATAAAGGCAAAATTCTTACAGCGACTCTTGCATGAATTGGGAACCGATCGTCAGAGATGTAAGTGGTTTTTGGTCTTGCGCAGAACAATTGAAGAACTTGACATTCTCATTTCTTACAGAAGTGTTGAAGGGTTAAGAAGGGAGCACCTAATATATGGAGGATTGTTTATAGGGATCAATAACTCATTTAACATGCTAAGGGCAAATGAGAACCTCAATAATACCAAGTTTAAAAAATCTTTTTATATGTTTTAAACCTCAGTTTTTGCAGCTTTTTTGCAGCTTTTCAAAAATGTAGATAAGGTGTGTGGGAGTTCTTACCTCGGCCTCTTTCTGTAGCAGGATCTGGTCCTTATCCATCACCTCCTCATCCGCATCTCTGCAGGAGAAAACATGAAATATTATTAACTTTGCTTGAAATCGTGATCAGATCATCTGCTGTTTCCCTGATATGGATTCACATCTCACCTGCCCGTTCTCTTCAGCCTCTCGGAGCGGAAGTTCTCATAGTGCAGATCCTGAGTCACCTCCTGCAGGTCCTGCATGTGGGTCCTGCAACACACAGACACGCAATCCCATCCTCACACACTAGAAGGCAGTATAGATCTGTTTCTCCAGCTAACCTTTACAACCAGTTTAATGAGCAAGAAGTTCAGATTACCCTTTTGCTGAAGGAGTTTTATTACTGAGGGGTTACTCACACAAGCATGGTGCGTAGTTTGAGGAAGTCATTGTGCTCAGGGTTCTCCACTTCAACCACTCCCCAGGGATAGAGACGACCACGGATCTTCTTCCCCTTCACCTCAATCAGCTGATTGGAACCGATCACAGCAAAGGGAATGCTCGCCTGGGGAAGGAAGATAAAGGTCAAAGGATCCCAGTGAGAAACAAAGTCAGATGGAAAGAGATTTGGAAAACAAAGGGGTCAGAGAACAGACAGAAACCCATACAGAGAAAAAGAAAGGTGTCAGAGAGGAAGAAAGGATGAATGGGGAGAGAATGGTATCCATCACTTCACCAGAAAAGATGTCGCCCACACAGCTGACATCAGCTGACATCAGCTGTGTGCCCCTCCCTCACCTTCAGGACTCTTGTCTGCTCCTTGAACTCCTCGTCCTCGTCGGAGTCTGCGTCAGGCAGCTGATAGATTCTGATCCCGTGCTCGGCGATCTCATCCAGGATCTGAGAAATGGAAAGAAGAGAAACATGAAGGGAGGCGGTGTTGTGACCTCATCACAGACTCCATGACATGTCCTTCTGAACGAGGAAAAATCGGGTCTTGAACCCTGTTCTCAGTCCAGACTCCAACAGTACAGACAAACAATCAGTAAACCATCGTCACTGTCAGAGATATTTTCCTTCTAAAAATATTTTTCATAGATGTCTCCGTACCGGCTGGGAATCAAACCAGGGATCTGCGGTACGACCACGTGGCTTGCGCTCTAACAGCTATCATGTGGGCCCCTGTATTCCGTGTTCATAAAGTTCTATATCCACTATGTGCATCTGATTTAATTCCGGCATGTCAGAGACGTCTGTAATTTATCTAAATACTGTGTATATTCGTAAAAATGGGTGCATTCGCTGTAACCTGTGTCATACGGACAAAATGACAGCTGCCGCTCTGACCCATAAACAGAAAGTAAGATGGCCCAACAGACTAATGGCAGGGTGTGAGTGAGTACCTGTTGTTGCAGCAACACGTTTAATTAAAGCACCCCACGGAGGAAAGAGGGGTGAGACAGAGAAGGTTAGACAGGAGAAAAATAATAACGGCCTGTGTGTGAGTGTGTGTGTGTAGGTGTGTGATTGTGTGTGTGTAGGTGTGTGAGTGTGTGTGTGTAGGTGTGTGTGTGTAGGTGTGGGTATGTTCTGAAATAGTTCTAAAACAGTCAGAAGCAGAGTTCTCACCCTGCTTCCCTCGCAGGCCGACCGGTGAAGAAACAAGTTAAAACAAAGGAGCTTTCTTCGCTGCGACCCTCAGGGACAGATGTCAGTATTTATTATTCTAAACATCAAAGCTGCATTTTTCTTTTGTGTTCTCCAGAGCAGACTTTTTAAATCCACAATGCAGTCTTAGATAATGCAGCCCAAAAATGTCAAATGTTGTTTTCCTGACTTTTTGGGTTCTTTCATGTACTGTAGTGCATAATAGGACAGTGTTGAGTCAGCCAGGAGCCTGGGAAGTGAGCGCAGGTTTTCCTACAGTGCACAGCTCCTGTTTGAGCCCTTGTTATGGCTTCTGCTTGTTTTCTCAGTGAGCTCTGTGCGAAGTGTGTGTGAGATAGTGTGTCTGCCGTGGAGGGTCGGGTATTGTTGTGGGGCAGGTCAAAAAACAAACAGGCTTCGCAGGACTAACAGCAGAGCGTGACATAAGACCAGACCCTCTTTTTCCTTCTTTTGCTCAAACACAATTTACAGATCCCTCTAACATGGTGGCTGGATAAACATCACTGTGGCGGGGCAGAGCCCGGAGAATTTTGGGAAGTTGTATGAAAATAAACACATGAGATACAATGGCAGGAAAAAACTAAACAAACAACAAATCTAGTCGCACATGAAGATAAGACAGATAAATTCAGACAAAATGCAATGAAACAGGAAAAACCTAAACGGAAGGCCAGTGATAAATCATTTAAATGAACAACTAACTGGATTGGCCCTCAGCAGAGTGGATACCACAGCGAAGGCCCAAAGTCCCCTTAGATTTGATGAAGCCCCAAAATTGCACAGACTCATACATGTTAGTTCTCTTAATGTGCCTGATTGTCTCTCATTACGATTGTTGTGTATCTGTTAAGTAGTTTTTGTGTAGTTCTGCTGACAAACAATCGTCAATCAAAAGAAAACCGGACAAGTTTGAAAATATAACCTTGTCAGTGTAGGTGGCTGAGAGAGCAGTAACATATTTCACATTAAAATTAAACATCCAGAAACGTCCTCTGGTCATTGCACAGATATGAGTCTGTCTGCCATCATCTGTTTCCAGACCTAACTAAGCCAATAGCTTCAAAATGGCTGTTTACCTGAAGTACTCCGTTCGGTAACGTGTGCTTAGTACGGCCTGACACCTATAATCAAGACCTCTCAGGGATCATCCCATGTCAAAATCACTGCCTGCTTCAAATCCCTGTTGTCTCCTTCTGATTTACTGTACACAATGTAAGCCTCAATCCCTAATGTAACACTGGCCTCTCCTCCTCCTTGTAGTTGTGTGTTTTTGTTGGCACAGAGATGCTGGCAGTGGGAGCCATTTTGACTTTATGATCATCCTGTCGGGCTATAATACCTCCCCCCCGCCCCTCCCTGTGCTGTTATGGTTGGCCGTGCAGGGTCCACTCAGGGCTGTCAGGGCGGCGGACAAACAATGCCACACAACACTCGGCCTCAGTATTAATTAGAAAAGGAAGCCCGCGATTTATCGGCTTATGTTTCAGGCTCACATCGTCGAGTCCGAAACATTGTTTGTGGAAATGTTTCGTCATGCTGGCCAGTTATGGTGAGTGTGAGGCTGGAGGCTGACGCTGTCCACTTAGAAAATGGGTCAGGAGTGAGATCAGGTGAATCATGGGAGACGTGTGATTCCAGTGAAAAGTCCGACTGATTCTGTTCCAGAAATAGCTGTATTAAACATACCATGGTGGTTATGTGCAGCCCAAATATAGAATACATGTGGTTCTATACATAGATCTAATTACAGATGGTGAAGTCATGAGGGACATGGCTAAGCAGATCTTCTCTAGAGTTGCACCATAACCTCAAATCATAATGTAGCGGGCTGCAAACCCATCATTACAGGGATCAACCATTTCATCGCGTCAACCTGCAGAGAGAATAATATTTTCAGGATTTGTTCATTCTCACAAGCGAACCCACAAAAATATGAATGACTCAAACACCTGCTAAGCACCGAGAACTTAATTTTGGACAAACAACATCGCAAAGAAAACAAATAGAAAAAAGCATAGGGACAAAAGGAGGGGATTGTGGTGAACACGTGCACAAACACACACACACAGTCGCAATTACACATTGACAGCTGAGGGCAGAGCTGACCAAAACTGCAACCGCGAACAATAGTTGGAAGTAGAAACATGTAGCAGAACAGTCATAGGAAATCAACAATGGAGAGTGAGAGAGAAAAAAACAATCTACAAAACAAAACAATCCAACTGCACCTAATCAACTACGATTGAGAAGAGCAGGAATGTAGGGGGTCGCAGGGGGACGCAGGGAGACGCAGGGGGTCGCAGGGAGACCCAGGGAGACGCAGGGGGACGCAGGGGGACCAGAGCAGCGGCACTTTTACGTAACATTTATGTAACCTCACTGCTGCCTGCCAGCTTCTGCAGAGCGGCCAGGGGACTGCAAAGGTGCATCGCTGCAATTAGAAGTAGTAATTCTGATTAGCTTTCAGTTAGTTTGAAACCTTGTTCCATACTGAGAAAACACCTTTAGGGGCAGGGGCCCTCTTTTTCCAAGACTGCAGAGTTTATTATTAAAGGAAAATGGACCACGGTGAGCATTAAGTCCTTTTTCCTGTGCGCTCTCTGTCCTTTTATGAGATTCCTGTAGGTCAAACTGTGTCTCCAATCCAGTGGATAAAAAGTGCTTAGTCTGTCCTCTTTCATGTCCTTACTTTAATGCAGTATGTTCTTCAGTGGAAAGAGCTAAAATGAGATGTGATGCAACAACAAAATTTAAGCAGCTGCCATTGGTCCACGTGACCAATAGCTTCACACTTCCTAAAATAAGAAAAATAATCTGTAAAAGAACACAACTCAGGTTACTGTATGGATTCCCCACAATGTTTTATACAAAAGATCACGTAAGGCCCTCATAATAAAAATTATACTGGTGAATTTATCTGTAAGTCAATACTGTAGTGCCAAGCCAATAAACTATGTGAAATATGAGTTCTGGACAAGCAGAAACATGGCCTCACATCCCCCATGAAATCCAACCCCTTCTGAAGAGAGATACATCATCCTCTCCCGTTGTAAATCCAGGTCCTGAATGGTAGAAAGCATTTTAAGATTCCAGCGCAGGCTGCTTTCTTTCACTCTCAGTTTGAAACGATTGGAAAGTTGCTCCACTGTCTTCTATCAACAAACATTTAAATGCATGATTAAAAGAGAGCATTAAACCAGGCATCTGCCAACGAAAACATTTACTCTCAGGGTTTCTGAGCTGTCTGTTGCTCTATAAAGACTCAATTACAAGACAGAGAGAAAGAAAGATTTACAATCGGGAAAAATATTGAAATAAAAAATCTAAGTAATAATAAACTCTTACTACTTTTCTAAATAAATACAAAAATTAAGTGCTGATGATAAGACACATGAAAATAAATGCTTCTCTCTTGCTTCTCCCTTTTGGTACTAACTCCGGCCTGCAGGGAGTCTGAGGTGGTCAGAGAGCCCCAGCAATACTTAATGTAAGGGGGTTGGAGGGATTTACACCTCCTACGACACGATCGAACACACACACACACACACACACACACTCACTCACTCTCATATGATTGGTGGATTGGTACCATCTGGTGCCAGGAGAAGAAAAAAGTGTTGAGTGTGCAGAGTTTTGTTGCTTCAGGACAATGGAGAGGTCAAAAATATGCTCGCACTTTCAGCCACTGTGCCACAGAGTCTACAGAGCGACTCCCTCTGGCTCCTCAGATCCAATCTTCTACCAAAAGAACCAATACACATAAGCGGCACAGGGAAAAACAATCATTTTTTGTTTAGAGGATTAAAGATACTAGGATGCACGTACAGGAATTCCAGGTCTATCTGCCAGTGGACGATCCTGACTGGAACAGCAGAGGAAGTCGCCCAACCATAGCAACAAGAAGGCATCATATGAGTAACGCTGATCAACACACTCTCAGGCACATACGAACACACACCCACACTGCTATTGTCTCGGCTAAGTATTAGAACAGTTGAGACCACCCACCTCTCCCTCTGATCAAAAAGCATGGAGAGGAACAATCGAGCCATTCATGTTATCTCGTGTTTAAGTACGATTTAGAAGGGGACAGTGCGAGTTTAAGATTTTTTCATCCACACACACCACGTTCTGTGACTTGAGCTGGCAATCAAAAGGGTCTCAACGGTAAACCCAGCAGCTAAAAGTGACTCATTAGCAGCGAGGCAAAAGTCCAGAAACCATAGCTACAGGTTGGTCTCCAAACAAGGGCCCCCCCCCTGTTTTCACAGTGTAGTGGGAGCCGATGATTGTGTGTAATAGAACTGCCTGTTCTATGAGGCAAATATGTATATTTGTTGTTTTAAAATCTGCAGAGACGTGGAGCATGCCCTGGCACAATGCCTGCTTGAGGGCAGAAAAATAAATATGTCCGCGTGTTTGAAACACAGGCAGGAAAAGCACAGGCCGACCAGGGACTCATATACATTACACACAAACACACACAGGAGCATTGAGGGAGAACGGAGGTAATGACCGTCAACAACTTTACTCGTTTGGCACCAGAGGAGACATGTACAAAGAAAAAATTAATCAGTCGCCTCTACCTGCCTTATCATTTCCTGTCCCTGCCCAACAGATCCCACCATAGACTTTTACCCTCTGTTTACCCTCCTTTTTAAAACTGCTTCGCTTTCTGTTAATTCCATTTAAGAAACCCTGGTGACAATACTGGCCAGATCGAGCAGTCCAGTCCACGGATAATGTGTCCCAGTGGGGTCGTAGAGAGCTGGTTCACACAGCGGGAATGTGGCTGAGCGGCTGGGGGAGACAACAGCCAGTCAGACAATGAGGGGAAAACAGGACAGGTCCTCGGCCAGGGGTGAAATATGGCCGCTAAGGAGACAAACATAGGGGGACGTATAGGACTGTGGATGGGAGACGTTGAGCAGAGATGGATGCGTAAAAGACTCGGAAGAAGGGAGAAGAAAGTCAGAAGATGAGGGAAGCAACGAGAGACGTGGGGAGGAGGTTCAGACGGAACACAGAAGGGAGTGGAGGGAAGAAAAAGGGTCTGGACTATTGTCTGCTGCGAGAACAGAGGAGGAGCTGGGTTCTCCAGCCCTTACTGACCTCTGGCTTAAAAGGACAGCCTGCTAACTTTTCATTCAAATGAAGGCCTAGTACACTGCTTTAAATGCAGCTGTTATACTGCTGATCATTTTAAAAACCACACAGCAGAGTTTCAGATGTTTGAAGATGCTTTTTCTCACTTCTAGGCTGTGGTTATTTGTTATTTATGCATTTCACCAGCATGAGAAAAAATAACATGGGTTAACTAAGTTGTAGTAAAGAAATCTCACATCTGAAACTTAACCCAAACCAAAAAATGTGATTTGATTGGATTGTTTTAGTTACAGAATTACTTGAATAAACAAATCTTTAGTTCAGACAAAAGCAATCATTTTTACCTGCTTCCATTGGGGTTCTAGAATAAACCAGCTGCATATTGTCATCTCTGTTCAAACTGAGATACAAAACAAAAATCCAAAGCAATTTGAGACTAAAGCCTCACACAGGATATGACTGAAAGGTCCCAGACTGAGAGGATCAGCCCTTCAATATACCCTCCTCGGGGCATTTAACGAGCCGGTGACTACAGAGACCCCGGGGAACGAAATTGGCATTAGAGAAAATTAAAAAAGAGGACACGAAGAGGCAGAGGAAGAAAGTAAGAGGTAGCTGGGTGAGGAGCTGGCAGCAAAGGAAGGTCTGGGGGAGAAAGAAAGCAGAACTAAGGGGATGAAGGCTGAACGGTGTCCTGTAGAGCCTGAGCCGTACAGGACAGCAGGTTCTGTCTAGTTAGTGGAACAGCCTTCACACTAGTGCAGGAAACTTTTATTGTTCTGTAAACGCTGTTCCCCCTTAATAATAAGACAAAACACTGGACGAGCCCTGAGGGGAAGGGGGACTTATTTACTGGGCGACAAATGTCTTAAAACGGTGAGAAAGTAACCTACAAAAAACAAACTGTTGAATACTATGGGTCAAACACAGGGGGATATCAATCATGCTTTCTGGCAGGTTCTTGGCTGCTCTGACCTCAAAGGAAGGCCTGGTGCCTCAGTGCACTGTACGAGACTGTATGGCAGGAATCAGGCACGTACACCTAAGAGCCACTTCAGTTAATCTGATCGAACCAACGAGTACTAAAGACAGATACATTTGTTCTCCTGAGAGACACTTAGAAAGACGAATGGGGTTATAACTGTGTTAACATGCAAAAATAAATAACTGCAATAAATCAATTCTGAATGTACCTGAATAGTAAAGTCAATATTTTAATGTCACACCACATTTTCAGTATGAGATCTTGGAGTAAGACACAATATAATGAGTCAACACATCATCAGAGACCTGTTTACAATGAAGATGCTTGGAGGCTGTGACTGTGTCCCTATGTGAACTCTCTGTTCAACTGTGATAAACAACTGCTGTATCCTTTTTAATAGGGACAAACGTATATACAAAGTTTCTCTCCTATCTGTACTAGATTACTGCCATAAACTAATAATATCCATCAATAATTGTATGGTATTTGAAATACACTGACAGACATGTTAATCTCCACAGAGGCTCCATTGCAGGATACTTATTTTAACAAATTGAGATGAAGATAAAAGTTTTGTGTGCCAAGAATGTGACTGAGAAAGCAATTGCAGAAATAACATACACTCCTGAGGGGACAGTGCCATTCCTAAATGTGGGGGCAGATTGCTCAATTAACCCTCTGAATTTCCTGACAATAATTGTTTGTCCAGGAAATCATTAAATACAGTCAATCTAAATTCAAACAAGTCTTTGAATGTGCATCAGAACTTCTAAAAATTCAAAAAGTAGTTCCGAAATAATCATGTCTTCTTCCCGAAGAGAATTTTATGGAAAAAGTACGTGTATATGTGTGTGTGAATGTGTGTGTCCATTTTGTTGGAGTCAGCATCTAATTGCTCCTTAGTGTACACTGGGAAATGTCTGTTAAGGGTACACTTAGCAGCGCACGTGATAAACTCTGCTGGACAGATAGTGATAGTGACAGTTTGCCAGCAAAGGAGTCAGATCAGAGTGATACAGCTGCAGTATCTTCCGCTGCCACACTGTAATTTCCCACTCTGCTGTTATTGGCTACACATTGACAGTGTATGATGTCCAACAACAAACTGAATGAAAGCAAAACATGGTCAGATTTAAACAAAATGGTGCCAAAAGTCCAATCAACACAGCTGACCTGCTTGCACGCTGCCAGCTGGATCAAACAGCCAACGCGTTTGGGGGTTTTCTGTAGTTTGGGGAAGGGGTCAGCACTGGCAGGAAACATGGTTTTTGTTCATCTTAAGTGCCAAAGGAACACTCACACAAGGTTTGAGGAAGGTCAAAACACAAAACAACACTACAGAGTACAATTAAACTGGTAGGTCCTCTTAAGGTCAGCGCCGAGGAGGAATGTCACCCTTCACGGTGGTTAAAATACAGGCTTAATCACTGAGCTCTCAGCTTTTGATACTGTGACAAATGTGATATCCTGTTGTCTTTGGAAATACAAGACGAAACGTTTGTGTTTGTAAAACCTTAAACCGTGACCCCTCATTTTGCTAAAATGCTGCATCAGCCATTTTAACTATTCTGGCTGTTGACTGTTTTGAACAAAACAGACTTCCAGAGCTGGACTCCAGTGAGTCGACCCGCCCGAGCAGGCCAGACCACCAGCTCCGAGCGCTGAATGAGAGGCGGGTGGGAGGTCTGGGCATGTAAGGGCAGGTGGGGAGACAGTCGGACTTCCAATTAAAAAACACAGTGGAGTCGGCTGAGATGAAAAAGTAATTTGAAACTTAAGCCCAGCACACCACCCACATACTTCTGACCTAGGACATGATGCAACTAATGTTAACTCTTATTATTGGCTTTCAGAGAATACACATGATCTTCCTGATTGGTCTGGTTTCCATACTCATGGATGCTCATGTCAGGAACAGTAGGAAGTTTAGGGAGGTGCACGTGCAGACAGGCAGACACTTGGTTTTTCCATTTTCTAATGGCTAAACCATAGAGATGAAGATGGAATAAAAACAAACACATAAAGAAAAAAAACTGAATGTCAAATCTAAGGGTAGGTTTATTATGGTATACTGTATCCAGGAACAAGGGGACAGCTGTGCATGTGTACATCCAACTCACCCTCCTCTTCAGGCGATCCCTCTCCCTCAGTGTCAGCGTGTCAGCCTTGGCGATGACTGGAACGATGTTGACTTTGCTGTGGATGGCCTTCATGAACTCCACATCCAGAGGCTTTAGACTGGGAAAGGGAAAAAAGGAGAGAAGAAGAGACAGAAAAAGAGAAACCTTCAGAGAGGTCAATTGGATTATGAACTGAGAGAGCACTGAGAGACTGAGGTTGAAAGGTCAACTGTATATGTGTAGCAAACAGCAGCTTTACTTGCATGTAACAGCTCCCTTATTTTGACAGAGGCTTTGCCTTGGTATCTGCGTGGTGGTATGGTGTGATCATTGTTCTATATTCTACAGCACAATGTGAATGATTTAAATATGTTTCCCAGTCTTTTTATATCCGGGTTAGGGTTAGTTACTGCTGTAGACATGACAAACTCAATTGAGAAGAATTGTCTTTGTTTGTTTACCCGTGTCCAAACGGAGATATGAAGTAGAAGCAGCAGTGCACCCTGTTGTCCACAATGTGTCTTCGGTTCAGTCCGCTCTCGTCATGGAGGTACCGTTCAAACTGATTGTCAATGTACTGGATGATGGTCTTGAAGCTGACGTCAGAGGCGAACAAGATGAGAAATGGATAGAAGCCTCATTAGTTACACAAAGTTACCACAAAAACCCTGTTGTACCAGATCTAAAACTCAATGGACAAATTCTGCTGAGACAAAGTAAAGAGGAAGCAACTATATTAATGTGACTTCATGCCTTTTGCAGTTATTTGCTGTTCTAAAAATATAGCAACACCAGGTCCATCCACAGGAAATACAGGATAGGGGAGGCCACACTAACATCTGGATAGCGCACACACACACACACACACACACACACACACACACACACACACACACACACACACACACACACACACACACACACACACACACACACACACACACACACACACACACACACACACACACACACACACACACAGTTGAAGGAAACATAGAGCATGCAGAGGAAAAAGATGTAGGAAAATGAGTTTAAGGTGAAACTTAAGAAAGGGAGTTTGAGGTCAAGAGAGAAGAATGAGTCTCCACACTGGACAGGAAGCACGTCCCAAGTTATTATCACTCCTCACTCCCCCACAGCACACAAACACACCAGTCCTGGCTGTTGATTGCGTCGCCGTATCCAGGGGTGTCGACCACAGTGAGACGAAGCTTCACTCCTCTCTCTTCAATCTCAACAGTCGATGCTTCAATCTGCACCGTCCTCTCAATCTTCTCTGTGGAACGCAAGAACAATAATAATCACTATCTCTCAACTCTATTTTAATGACTGCAGGGAAGGAAGTAAAAGTATGACTACATGCTCCACTGGCCAATGGCTGAGTCAACACAACTATAACACAACACAACTATAAAATAGTAACAATAATATATCAAATATATATATATATATATATAAACAATGAGGTTTTGTCATCTAAAAGGACTACATGTTTTCTTATCTGTACATACTGACCCGGGGGGGCACGGATAATTGTTTTCAAGCCAGAACAAGTCCTAATCTAAGTCAAGTCATAAGAAGGGCAGGGTCATATTTTGAGACTAAAGCATTCCCAGCATTCCTCTTGAAGCACTGCTCTGCTGGAGACATTGCAGCAGACATTTCTGTATTATTACAGTGTGTGTTTTTGTGCAGGTTCATGTATGTGTGTGTGTGTATGTGTGTACTGGGGAGTATACCTGCGGCACCAGGGATGAAGCGTTCAGGGTAGAGATCAGTGAGAAACAGGCTGTTTATAAGTGTCGATTTGCCCAAACCAGACTCCCCTGAAAACCACAGAGAATGAAAAATAAAGCTCTATTCTCAAAAGAAATCTAGCTGAAGTCTCCATTGTAAGAAAAGAGTTGGTAACTCACCTACAACCATCAGGGTAAATTCAAAGCCTTTCTTCACAGATTTTCTGTGAACTTGGTTTGGAAGGTTGGCAAAACCTACATAACCTCCGGCATCTGGGAACTGCAGAAAATAGAAAGATAACAAAAATAAAGTTCAGGAACTATTACTGACCGGGTATAACAGGGACATTATTTATGTCATTTAATATCATCTTCTATATTTCACAGTGTTCTTAACTCAGTAAATCTACTAACCAACTCTCTCCTGACATCAGTTTATGAGGGAAAGTGTTTGTAAAGGTAGTGAGATTGATGATGATTCATATCATCTAGAAATTGAAACAGGCAATAAAACCAGGCTATGAAACACTAGCATTTATACAGGATATCCTCCCTGGATGCCTGTGTAAGTGTGTGTGCATGAGATTACAAGTACCCTGAGTCTTAATCACCATGGCTTTACCAGAACCTTCTTGTTCACTGTGTCGGTGTGTCATACTTTCTCAATAACTTCATACAATTTCATCTTGTTACTTACCCTCCCTTTTTCAGACATGGCTCCTGTTTACTGGACGTCTGAAGAGCTTACTAGTAAAAACACCTAGAAGAAGAAAAAAAAAGTGTTAACTTAAAGAGGTTATTGTTAAAATAGGTATTTAATCCGACTCGTAGGGAAATTCTTGTCAACAAAACTTGAGAACTTCATACAACTTTCACGTACAGTAGATAAGTAATGGGTAAAATCGCTTGTCTCTTTGTTTACATCATAATATTTCCCAACCATACAGTCAGCAATCAGATCGGCAAAAGCACATCGAGTCCACGTTAATTCGGGCCGGGGACAACACTGTTCCAACACTATCATATGGAAGGAGCAGAGATTAAGAGCTCTGGGCAACAGGTTTGTTCCTATACACCATTTAAACTGTCGCAGCCCAGTGTACCCCCTGCTCCTGCCCAAATATACGACCCTGAGCAGACGACAGAGCAACAAGCTCGGTTGATAAATTAGCCACATAATGACTGAGCAGGAAGAACAGGCTCCATTTTATCACCAACACACTGGCCCTTGACAGGTGGAGTGTGATAAGCATTAGAAAGAGGCAGGCTGCAGTGTGCTGCCAAACGGAGATGCACTCTGGTTACGTAATGGTAAAAAAGGCGGCATGGGAACCCGAACTGACCTCGCTCATTTGGGGAACCATTTCACACTGTTAAATTCATTAGGCAGTAGTCGGGGGGCCCTCTGTATCTACATGAAAGAGGCCAGAGATCTCTCATTCTGACAGGGTAGTTTCATCGAGCCCACAAGTGGAACAATGGCTGTTTATCCCTCTGGTTCCTGAAGCCTTTCCTATACAGAGCCGCTCAGCTGGGGAGGAGGGAGAGCACGTGCCTCAACCCTGACCACATTCAGGACTGGCCACAAGCAGGACAGCGAGGGGAGACACCAGCCGAACGGATAACCCGATGAAATATTATCGTTATATATAGTTTTTTATAAAAGTAGAAATATATATCTGTAAAAGTGTATAATGAAATTAATAATGAAAACAAGACTACAAGTCTAGGGTCAAGCTATGTTTGGCAGCTAAAATGTTTGTCATGTTCATCATCTTCAACAACCTTTTTGACCTGATGATGAAACTAAATCAAAAGTCCAAGGAGTGCCAAAGTTATTAAAATGTATTCTTAGGAGAACTTTGATGTATAGACAGAATATCATTGCAATCCATCCAACATATGTAGGGGTAAATCTAAAATATCAACTTTAGTCATCATGATAGAGAAAACCAAAGTAATCAGGATATATCCTCTGGAAAGCATGAATCTCTGAGCCACTACATTAGTTTCAGCCCTGAAACACGACAAAGACGACAAAAAAATGTGTTTTCATTGTTAATGAACATCTAAGTTAATGTAGCGGCTCACACAAGCTTATCCGTGTGTATCACACACATACACACCCTTCTATTCTTTGACGGGCTCTGTGGGAAACCAGCATTAGTCCAGCAGCAGATTAATTAAAACGTTCAAATATCGCAGTTGTAATATCACAAAGACAACACAACAGGACAGACAGGCGGGAGGCACACTTCAATAATACTCTCTTAATAATGGCCATTTAATCGGCCAGGCTGCTGAGCTGCTTACACACACATACACATGTCTATCAACAGGCCAGACATGGGGGAGATTAAACTGCTTCAGCCAAAAGGGAAAAATGCCACCTTAGCAAAGCCAAAGTTGTTGGCATGTCGGGCATTTACAGTTGATTTATTGGCTGGAGTGAAGCCACAAAGGGGGCAGCAGTACGAGCAGAACTATTCACCTTCCTGACAGGCAGGGTCAAGGGTCCGAACACCCCCCCTCCGTGGATTAAGAACTTTCTGTTCTTGGTGGAAACACTGAAGCAATAATTTCACACCATGGAGATTTTTGTGATCTCAGTGGCATTACAACAACTATGGTAATTTACTGGCATGTGATCATGGCAACAGGGACCCTGGAGCTACTCAGAAAAATAAAGTGATGTTTGGCCCATGTAGAACACACAGACATAAACAACAATACCCATTGATATGGGGTGTTGGCTGTAATTATGTCGCCCTTGGAGACCAAAGGTATTAGCAATAGTCAACAGTAATAAATATATTATGCTGGTGTTAAAGTCGTGCTTTTAAAAACACTTACAATTATGAGACCATAGAGAAGAGGAAAAAAGCCACAATAGGCGGAATATAAAAGCCTTTCAACCCGGAGGAAAGCAGCCAGCTCACACAGAGTTTAAAGCACAGGATGGAACGTTAATGAAAATGGGGACAGGAAAGGAAATGACTATAAACATAGAATAGAAACAATTTGTTCATATCACAGCTGCTGTATGGTACAATGGACTTTAGGTGGGAAAAGCTCAATGATTAAATGTCAAACTAAAACTGAAAGTCAGGTAAAAGGTATAGGTTTGGTCAAAAGGTAATTATTGCAAACCAATGGAGAATGTGTATACTGTATATACACATGTATACATATATCAATATTGTGGGGAAATTTAAATCACTTAGCAAGAGTGAGCTGAACTGATTTACAGCAATATTGAAACAGAAGAATGTTTGCATCAATGTGAGGATGTACTTTAATTTTAATGTATTTACTTTGCTGTATATCATACATCACTAGATACAGTTATACGATTTTATTCATCGCATTTTTTTCTCTCAATACCTTATTAAAATAAAATTATATTTGCTCAAGTCTAAGTTGATATTATCCAAACCCAAAGCTGATTAGTCATGATTCTATTATATACAAAATAAATGTAGATATACAGCTAAAAGATCTCAATAGTTAGATCGCACAACAAGTCATTTGATATAGAAAACTGTAAAAAAAATCACCATCACACTATCCTCACGCACCAGGTGGCATCAATCAAATGTATTTTTTTTGTCCACCTAGTTGTAAAAAACCCAAATTATGATAATTAGAAGTTTATCTCTTTAAATGATTGATAATTAACTTAAAATAAGTAAACAAAATAACTTAAAACAACAAATTAGTCATCCAAAAGATGATAAAAAAAATTTGATCAACACGAATTTAATAATTTCAGCTTTAAAGAAAATAAGAGTTACTTGCATACCTAAACTGAAGACTAGCCCCATCGACAGCAGACGATATTCACTGAATTTACTTGACCGACTGCAGCATAGAGTGGGCGAAAACAACTCAACTTTCAAAAAGACAGTTTTCCTGTTAACACAATAAACGAGGGATCAAAGTTATTTTTAATGTGCTTTTCTTCCTCAGATTTTTCCACATATGGTTCCGTGAATAAAGATGTCTTGCTGTGTAAAATCAATCAAGCCTTTGGCACAATGGCGCACGTCCACTTGGGTTTGTCGACGTGAATCAAGTTTTGTTTTTCCATTCACACCCCAGTGAAAAACGGGAGGAAACATCCCCTTGTAGTTTACAGTGTCAGACAAATGTCTTCCCCAGCGCTTCTGTGTCGTGCCAGTGTTTGTGGGAAGAGGTCGTAGGAAGGGGAAAGGTCAGAGAGGGGTGAAGGTGCTGGATCAGAGGCATGGGGGGGGGGGCGTCTTTCTGTTGTCCCTCTGATATCAAATTCATCTGTGGAATTAAAAGGGAAACTGCCGGCCTGAGATTACAGCTCACCCAGTCAACCATGGTGCCCGTAATGTTCACAACCCAGCGAGAAAGGAAGTGAAATATGTGCGTTTTCACTGAACACAAGCAAAGATTGATGATAATTCTTCAATGGTGGCCCTCCGCCACAGACACATCATTGAAATGCGTTATTGTTTGCCAATGTTATTGTGAAGTTGTCTAAACATCAAAAATTTTGCGCAAATATGCCTCTCAACCAAAGGTCAGGAACTGATCGATGATAGAAAGTTTTTCCAGAGGCCAGGAATGTTTTGCAAGAGGACTAAACAGGAAATTCGTGAAAGTTCATGTGTGGAATGGTTGTTCTTATGCAGATCCGGCATGAAACGAGTTTGGGAATATGGTGGCCCTGTGAATACTGATGAGAACATGAACTGAGACAATGAGGCAACAGAAACTTAAAGGGATATTCACCCCAAAATGAAAATTCACTCACTACTATGCCAATGGAGGGTTAGGTGAAGTCATTGAGTCCACAAAACAAATCCAATACAATTGAAGTTAATGGTGACCACGTCTTCCAACGTAAAAAAACCAATGTATTAAAGGCCTCCATAATGTTTCTGTGTAAAGTTTCCATAAACCAACATGAACGTGGCTCCACAGGAGAATATCAGAGGCGATTTTGGCTTAAAACATGGAGTAAATGACGCAGTTTCAGGTCAAATTTGAATATCAGGGCGTACAGACACTTGGATGACAGTATGGAGGCATTTATGTATTTTTTTTCTGTTGTTTTGTTTACCCCTGAAACTCCAAAAGTGTTTTATGGACTCAAACACTTCACCCTCCACCTCCATCGGGCATAGTGCTGAGTAGGTAATGAGTGGATTTTCATTTTTGGGTGAACTATCCCTTTAAGTGTTTAAAAAGTACTGGATTTATGATCATGGTTTTTTAATATGTGAAGAGGAGGAGCCCTTCACTTGTGTAACTGTGTCAGACATGTCCAAATAATGAGCTTCAGTCCCACTTAGTAGGTGGTTGTGTGAGTGTGTGTGTGAAACGTGTGTGTGGAGGCCTGTGGATCTGAACCACCACACCCAGTCTGTCTGTCACTGAGTTTACCACAACAACGACTGGGACAATGACATTAAACTTCGCACCAGCACCATCAGTTACGCGCCATAGTTCCCCTCGAGAGAAACATCCATTTCCTCTATAAAAGCGTGTTTTTTAATGGACGGAGTGAGAGAGAAACTCGGCTCTGGGAAGTTGACATGTCAAACTTTAGCAGGCAGCAGTTGTTAGCGCGCCTGGTGTCCTGTTGCCAGCTCGGCTCCAACTGTCCGAGGCTCCTCGGGGGGGAACCTTCCTCCTCCAGCTCCGCCTGAACCCCGCAGCTTTGTCACAAACACACACGACAACATGGAGTAACCAGCGGACAGTGTCTTACCTCAGCGGGATTGTTCCTAATCAACGGGAGCTGCTCCTTTTCTTTTTTTTTAGACTCTCGCCGCCGTCCCAGCCCAGGAAGGGAAACCCGGAAACCGCTCCCGAGAGTCCGCCCCTCGTCCGCGAAGCTTCTCAGCGCCAACGGCCGTCGAGCTGCGCCACCGACGCCATTACGGCTCCGGGACAGGTGCCGCTGAGCCCTGGAGACACATTGAGAGTCAGATCCAACATGGCTGTTTGAGGTGTTTCAGTTTCTTACACGCGCTCCTCTCTGCCCGCTGATTTCATGGAAAACCTTTATAGCAATTGACTGAAGTACGTAGGAGTCAGAAATTTAGGTATTTTACTAGTATATGTTCTTTTTTTGCCATTTTGAATTTGTATTCCACTTTTCAGAGGCACTGTAGCTGACTTTGTATTCCTATATTGATAGAATATGCACTATCTCAGATATATAACTATCTCTATAAGCACAACTCAATAAATAAGTCACTTATAGTCCATAGAAATGATTCAGCTATATTGATAATTGTTCTCGATGAAGAACGTGTAGTTGTTCCAGTTTCTCAAATATGACCATTTGCTGCTTTTCCTTTGGATGAAAGTTGAAGATGGGACAACGTCAACCAGCTATGACCCAAAATCCCTGCATTTCTCAACATCTGAATGATAATAAACCTATTATATAAAATCTAATAGTGATTGATATTTCAAGTGTATTTTCCTGATTTTACTTACATGATTTTACGTGAGTGGCATCTTTGAATTGTAATTTTACACTGTGGTATTGATGCTTTTATTTAAAGCATCTAAATACTATAAGTTTAATGAACTGTATTATTAAAACGGGAAACCTCCAGCTGCCAAATACTAAATTGGAGAGGGGACCAAGTTAATAATACATTTCTTATTGGTAGAAATGTGTATTATTATGTTTTGATATCGACCATATGTCCAAAATATGTCCATAAACCATATAAATTCCCAGAATGTGTTACAATCTGAAATCCAATGGTTGAAAATGTAAATTAACTGTAAATTTAAACACATTTATTGTTTAGGGGTCATTACAAATCTCTATGGGTGGTGCATCACTGCCCACCCCACCAAATAAATATTAAAACACAAATAAATACATATACACAAGAACATAATATAAAAGTTAGATAATAAATAATGAACACAAAACATTCATTATCACACAATTCTTGCTATGAATTCAAAACTGAACAAAATGAATAATCAAAGCAAACACGCATTGGTAACGAAACAAAAACTATTTTGTTTAATCATACAACTTTTGTAACTGATATGTGATGTAAATATGATAAAATCAAAGTGACCATTCTTCTTTTTCACGTTTTTCGAGGGGACTGAGGAAAGTAAAGTTAAAGTGAATGCATCTACATTATTATTAGAAATGTTATTATTATTACTATTATTATTATTAGTGTTATTATTATTTCTTACATTGTATGTCAGACAAATAAAAGCCTCATACATTTTACACAATGGGTGTGAAATGGCCCTTCTTGGCGCAGACAAGTGCCATTAAACTCCATGTCTGAAAAACCAATAACAACCGCCCTGATTCACCAAACCACTGCATTTCAGAGACATACCATCAGACACCCCCCGCGTGCCTCGTCCCCCTCTCCTCTGCTATAACTGTTCAAACGCACAATGCGCTCTGGACCGCTTTATTCAGCCTCACCACTCGCCTGCGTTTCCATTGGTCCCGTGAGGATGCGGCGACATGTGATTGGAGGAAAGTTTCTCTTCCAGTCCACACACCCCCCTGCCCCGCAGATATTCGTGATTCGGTGCCGCTGTGGTTCCAGTTGTTTTCACATCCCTTCACTAACAAAGAGACGTGGAGCTGCTGCCGCTTACGTCTCCGAGCCCAGTGATGAACATCTGACGCTTGATTGTACCTCGAGGCGAGAAGAAGAAGAGATACAGAGCAGAAACCCACTTGGCTTTCAAGAAGAACATCAATTAGGGGGAGAGTTTGGACTTTTTAAGTTTTTTTAAAGACTTAAACGTAAAGTGCGAAAATGGTGTCTGCCGGACTGGAGATCGTGGGACTGGCGCTGTGCGTAGTTGGCTCACTCCTGGTGATGGTGGCGTGCGGGCTGCCCATGTGGAAGGTGACGGCGTTCATCGAGGCCAATATCGTGGTGGCTCAAACAATCTGGGACGGCTTGTGGATGTCGTGCGTGGTGCAGAGCACGGGCCAGATGCAGTGCAAGGTGCACGACTCCGTCCTCGCCCTCGGCCACGACCTGCAGGCGGCCAGAGCGCTCACCATCATCTCCTCGGTGATGGGCGTACTGGGGCTCATGGTGACGATCGCCGGGGCGCAGTGCACCAACTGCATCCACACCGAGTACGTTAAAGCCCGTGTGGTGAACGCCGGAGGAGTCATCTACATCCTCAGTGGCCTATTTGTGCTGGTGCCGCTGTGCTGGCTGGCCAACAGCATCATATCGGACTTTTACAATCCACAGGTGCCCGCATCCAAGAAGAGGGAGATCGGCGCCTCGCTGTACATCGGCTGGGCGGCCACAGCGATGCTGCTGATTGGGGGGACGCTGCTGTGCTGCTCCTGTCCCTCTAGCGGGAACTCGGGATACTCGGTAAAATACGCACAGACCAAGAGAGCCACTCCGAACGGGGACTATGACAAGAGGAACTACGTGTAGCGGTGTGGCTCGTGGCAGGCGGTGCGTAAAAGTGCGTAAAAGTGACCTGCAGCTTTTTTTTTAAAGACGTTCTCTTTGCACCATCCTTTTTTTTTTTAATCAGAAATATGAACTTTGAAAAATCAATGGAAGCACCTCTGCTTGTTTTTTACGCTCGGACCGCAACTTCACACTTCCTTTTTGTATCTACAGGAGATTAAAGAAAAGACTAAGAGCCACAAGAGGTAGCTCACGACAAAAAGGAGTATCTGTGTTAGGTACCTGCTTTTGTGTGTCTTCGAAATTATTAGTGTTTTGAATTGTTTACTGTTGTAACTAAAGTTTTTTGTTTTTTCTTGAGGAACTCTTGCCATCAAGTATATTTACACTGTTCTCTCGCCCTGATGTGCGTCGTCAGCACAAACGTGTAGGCTACTGTAACTGAGAATAATTGCACTCTCACGCCGACATGTTGAGGACTCCGACAGTGTCCGAGGGCAACAAAGACCGATGGAGAAAAGTTCATGCATGGAGAAGCCCTAATAAATCCCGGACAGGCTTTTGTGTTGTCCAGAAGCTGATGGAGGTGACTTCGACGTTTTGAGGTCTATTTTTGGACCTGTGGATTCCGGAGAGCCTGGGGACCATATCGGCCACAATATGAAATGTTACAGTGCTTCATCGACCTTATTCAACCTGCTATGTCTCTTTTTCCAGTTTTGTCACTGCAGGAATAAACGTTTTCTGTTGGTTTGTTGACGTTTGATGTAATGATTCATTATTCATGTATGAAGATGCAATATCGTTTCATTTTTATGAAGATTAAACCCAATATATTGTCTGAAATCTGAAGTGTGTTCTTAAACAAATCAAGCAGAGGGGTGTGCAGAGGCAGGGGAGCCACCAGCGGCTGTGCGTAACGCATACCGTTCCCACCGTGAATCCATAAACCCCCATGGCGGGAGAAAGTATTTTGGTGAGCCATAGAAGTCCAGATGACAATGCCCATTCAGCGCGAGTGGGGCTCTGCTGTTCAGCTCACAATACTCCACAGCCCCCACCACCAGCCCTTTCAGACCACCCCCACCCTCCTCATCCGCAGTCAGTGAAAGGCGTCCAAATCAGAGCTATATGGAGAAGCTGCTGGAATCGTCTTCCCGCAAGTGACTCCATTTGTCGTCACTTACCCATCTCCCCTCCTCAGGATGGACCCCATGGCTGCAGAGAGCCCACAGCATCTTCAAGGCCACAATATGGAAACACTGGGGATGATGCTCTGCAGTTTTATAATAAAGATCTAACAGGGTTGTTTAATTTATGGAAACTATAGAAAAACTAGCGTTAACACAAGATATTTCTGTCTGTGAGTAACAACGCTCTTGTTTTAAACCGTGACTGGATTACCAAAGCTTATCCATACTTGTTTTGCTGGTGACTTAAGAATCTTAGCAGGTCATATGGCCTCTTAAAAGATGAAAATATGGCCACGCAGAAAATCTCCCTACAGTCAGGGGAGTGTTATTCAAGGCTTATTCACCCGAGAATATTCTACACATTCACAACAAATAGCTCTGGACCTACTTGCTATTGTAAAACATTTGACTTGAGCTGCTCCACATGGAACACGACGTTAAAATATAATTCAAACTATGATGTGAGACTCAGGCCTACGACAAAATGAACTCAAGGTCCACTCCCTCTTCTGGAACTTTTAATCATAAATATGTCATGGTCTTCATCAGTGACCATTTTTTCAGGAGCCATGGAGATGGGACCATAGGGATCTGTTCATCTTCATTTAGCTCTTATGATTGGATCCGCTCCACCCTCAGGACTCTTTGGCCTGTAGGAGCATGAAAGTTCACTCGTGTCCTCGGAAAGTTTTGGGCAACAATCTCAACTCAAGGTCCACTTACTTATTATACTTACCTTATTATAACCATATGATTTATAGGTGGTGGGTCTGAGGAAAAGTTGTAAGTGTGGCTTGAGCCTATTTTTGTTTGGTCAAAATATAATAATTTCAAACTACATATTTCCTATTTTTGATTTCAAGAATGATCTACTGATTATTCAGTTTGTTGATCAACCAAAACATTAATGGGCAATAATTTTTACAATCAAGACATTTTATCAAGAGGAAATGTTTTTTTTCCACTTTATATCCCTTCACTTACCTGGCGGTTATAAGATACATTACATGCTATATTCACCCAGTAGCTCTATGTTTTCTAGAAGCAGATGGGTGTGGTTTAGAAAAATTACCAAAACACAAGGAGGCTATAAAGTTTGTTTTGGGGATTATTTTCAGTAGAGGATAAATACACATTTAGTGCCCTTAATACTGTATGTTGGACTGACTCATAACAAAAAATATTGTGATCACATTCATCGTTATGAAGTAGCATGAATAGTGTGGTTCATCTGTGGGTTTTTAATACTTCTTCACCAACAATGGAAGTTTATGGCTCAGTGGAATAATCAGGTTTTAGCTACACAGACAATATCTGTTTGCTATCGATTGATAGAAATACGAAAAATATATAATATCACCAGACCTCATTGTCTCACACTTGCTGCTCAGTTGTCTACAGTAGGCGTCTCCACGTTGGGCTTTCTATGGCTTCTTCTACACAAAGACTCTCCCTGGACGGTCCAGTCTGGTCCGCCTCAGTGAGATGTTTTTGTTGGATTGTTAGTTCCACTCCTCTAGTCACCGCACAGAGGGTGACGAAGCGCCGGGTGTGTTTGTGTGGGGGGTGCGTGTGAGCAAGGGGTTAAGTGAGTGTGTGTGTGTGTGTGAGTTTTGGGCGCACGGGGTGGGGTGGGGTTGTGGGGGTGCACCTTTAAAAAGGCCCTCATTCCAATGAGACGAGAGGCAAACAGGGCGACGTCACTCAATGGGCGCTCGCCATGGTAACCAGCCAGAACCTGCTGTTGCCGGGTAACGAGACCCTATAATGTGGTGGTATGGATGAGCCCTAATAAAAGGGCTGGCCGGCAGACATTCCTGCCAGCATGGACACACACACACACACACACAACCTATGTACAGAAGTCTGGAGGGATTTACCTAAAGCCTGTAATGATCACTGCAAAAAGAGCTGTGACAGCAGAAACACGCCAGCTGCATTGTGTTTCGTTTTAAGAGCAAATGTTAAGTGACGCTATAAATGTTGCACACTGGGAACAACAACTCCAAGGGGAGGATAAAACATGAACAAATGAGTTGCTGATATCATTGTGTCCCGTAGAAACAGGTGATGTAACACACAGAGACCCGTTCTGACCTCTAAACTTGACCTCCCTGAGCCCGGTGGAGTGGAGGCCACATGGCTGAGGTCACGTGAGACCTGAGCCAGGCTGTGCACTGAGTTCAGATGTGTGCAGCTGCCTCTGAGGGTCATACGTGTTTTGGGGGTGAAGGTCGGGCGGGGCTCAGCGAGTAGTTTGTCATGATGTGAACTTTGAACTATGACGCTAGCCTCAGGTCAGACAAGACGAAAGCCTCTTCCCTTCAGCGACCAGGCGATGATCTCATCGAAGCCGAATCCCCTGCGTTTGATATGGGTCACAACCCTCAACCCCCGAGATCGTCACATTTAAAAAGAACTGGTTGCACAGTCAGCTGATTTTTAAGATATAATTTCATATGGCATGGATACAAAGCAGCCACAACAGTATTACATTTGCTCAAGTATTGTATTTAGCAAGATTTTTGTGGTACTTGTACCTTACTTGAGTCAATTTAATGACCTGTTGAGTGTGTGCTTATATTTATCTGGCAGCTATAGTTACAGTCAATTTACAGATTAAGATTTAATCTCAAAATAAAAAGCATTGTAATATATTAAACAAGCAAAGAGAAAGAAAAATCTGACTTTTGATTCAACGACAGTGAGGAAAAACTCATTATAATAAACCACAACAGGTCATATATACAATAAATGTAATAATATATTTAATATCATTCAAATTAGCTTCTCTACACGGTAATGCTTAAAAATAACCATCCAATGGCATGGGCTAATTGGAAAGGGATTATTACTAATTTCTCTACAGAATAAACACTTTAACTATGAGTAGCTACATGAACCTGTTGATAGTTAACATAATAGAGGATACAAATATTTATTCTGGATGATTCATAAAACAAAGGGGACTTAATTAGTGTTTGTACTGACTCACTCCGATGTGCGACAGAGTCAGCAGGTGCACACAGTCTGCAGACACCCCAGCTGGATAGCTTACTCACAGATAACTAAGCCAAGAGTCAGCAGGTGGTTAAGAGTGGAGGACAAATATGGCTTTGTGTGAAGAGCTAAAGACCCCGTGAGCCGTTTGTGTTAGAAACAATGTCCGAGCTCGAGTGGCTGGAGATGGAGATCAGAAAAAAAAACATGTTCTTTTCTCCTGTATGTCCGCAAGGTTTACGGCTTGGTGACTCGCGAGTTTTTGTTGCAGCCCAGTAGCACGACCAGGCATCCTGTTCAGCGGACAGCGGAACAGGAAACAGGAAGGAACATGGAGGGTGTGGAGGAGGAGGAGGAGGAGGGTGCAGTTTATGTGTCTCAGGAGATATCGGAGAGCCTGGTGGTTGGGTTAAAGCACTCCCAAAAATATACACGCCTCGCAAGGTAGTTTATATGTCTGTGCACAACATTCACCAACCTCTATAGTTGTCATTTGTTTGGTCACAGTTATGGTTACGCTGGATTCAACACTTGCAAAAGAGGATGTTCTTGCATTGCATCAGGGATTTAACCGTTAATGGTTCTTTCTTGGGTCAGACAATGTTCTTCCTTCTGAAGCTAAATAAACCATTACAAAATAAATGGGACTATCTGAAACGAGCACTCTCACAAAGCTGAAAACAGGACTGTGTTTCTGAGCCCACGACAAGTCTACATTTTGGACCTTGGACTTTACGTTTTTTCTGAGCTCTTTCAAATGTTTATGGGTCAAATGTGGTTTCTGGTGAGGGGCGGGTGGTGCTGATGGTCTGGAAGGACCAAGGATAGTAACTGTGAAAAATTGGAAAATTGACACATATCATGAGACTAACAGAAAAATCACTGGAGGAGAAATAGACATTAAACGAGTCTGAAAATGGCACAAAAAAGGACAAAAATATTTACACACCAGACCCAGTGGAGATGTGGCATCAGAACTTCTGAGGGTGGTGAGCTCAGCAAGTTTATGTTTTTTCCTCATATGAAATCAGAAATTAACAGAAAAAATGTGAAATAAAAGATGAATCTTTCAAAGGTGGAACTTTTGAACATTAGATCACTTTACAAAATCCTGATAGTGACGATCGAGCGTGTGCGACAGCTATGAAATGGACATTGGAGGACATTTGTGTCTAAACTTCTGTACTCCATGTTTGAGGGGGACTTTACATGAGGTTTTCCACAACGACACTAACACTTGTAGTTGGACGTAGGATCCAACTGCAGCTTTCAATCAGCTGACACTCACCTGGTCAGTGAGTGGATACAGGTGTTAGCATCGCTCTGTTTGCTACTGTTCCAGTGACAGATCAACCTGTTCAGCCCATCAATCGGCCTTCTCCCCTCAGCCGTCAATCTCTTTGGTCTCCATCCCCCCTCTTGCACCTCTGGTGAAGTGGGGCCACTGCCCTTTCCAGTGCTCTGCATCTGAGGAATGTACACACACACACACACACGCACACACACACACACGCACACACACACACACGCACACACACACACACACACACACACACACTGAGGGGAAACATGCCCCCGAGACAGGATGTATTAATTTTTACATTAGTTTTAAAAGTTCAGTGTGTAACATTTGGTGTAATTTGGTGACATCTTGTGTTAAATTTGCATGTTGCAGCTGAATACCCCTCACCTCTCCCTACCTTTCCAAACATAAAACGGTACCTGTTGAAACCTTCAGTAGTCATACAAACTCAAAAGGTGTTGAGCTTGTCCAGTCCGGGCTGAGGACCCGCTCCCTGTAAATATTTAAATATAATGGCTCATTCGCATTCCAAGTAAAGAAACATCTCCTCCTCCTTCCTCACGGAGCGGTCCGGACGGCTGGTTACCGGCCAGACAGCGAGCCAAGATAACCAGTGGCAGGGGCGGCTCCTGGTACAGGCGACATAGGAGACTGATTCATCATGACGTGACACATGCAATGTAAAACAATACATTAACGTCACACCATCATCCTCTAACCCCGGGGAAGCACCGGAGGTAGAAGCGTTGCGAAAAGCGCTCCGCCTCCTTTCCTCGTCGATGTTAAATACTTGGGCTGTTCGCACCGGCAGCGGCCGCGGCCACACAGACACGCACAAGCACATAATCTCCTGTGGGGGGGTGGCGGCTACAGGCTTGCGTAAGTCAGTCACCTGTGAAGACCAGTATCATTTACCCCTGAACCAGCGCGGAGAAATAATGACAAAAATGTTAATATAAAAAATTTAATATAAAATGTAATATAAAAACAATTAAATTAAATTAAATTAAATTAAATGGGAGAAAAAAAGAAAAAAAAACTGCGCGCGCACATCCTGCGCAGAAGCCCATTGCGCACATTCTGCGCAGAAGCCCATTGCGCACAGCCTGCGCAGAAGTCTACTGCGCACATCCTGCGCAGAAGCCCAATGCGCAGGAATTGCGTGCAGCTTCTTTTTTTTTTTTTAATTAAATTTTTTCCTGTTTTTATTTTGATTTAAATTTAAATAGTGTAATATATTTTGCAATTAATAGAGGAAATCCTGCCTATTTTGAGAGTTCAGTATATTGCCAGCTAGGCCACACCGCCTTATGATTGTTGGGTGGAACTAAGCACTACAAGATGATGGACAAATTATCGTGTGTGTGTGTCCTCATTTTATGCTGCTTTTGATAAACACTTCAGAGAAAATATTTTCTACTTTACTACATATATTTGACAGCCTTACTTACTTTTATATTTTTGGATTTAGATTTGGATGTAATATCCATAATATATGTGATATTCACAATATTGCTTTTAAATGCAAGGTCCGAAGTATTGAGAATCACACCTGAAACTAAACAGGGAGTTTTGACCTTAACTGTAACCGAACATTGAAATATTTATAAAAAAGTGCTGCCAAAAATCCATAATATTGATATTGATATGTAATTTCAGATAAGAAAGCCGCAGATTTACAACAACAGATGAAGTGTTTTTGTTAAAGAGTGATTAACAGAGTGTCCAGTGACAGCTCTATCTCTCGAAATATGAGAGTGGAGGAGTTGAAACTGGGAGTTTCAACTCCTCTCATGCCTGAGTGAGGTCATGTTTCCATATCGCATATAATCATATCAGCATTATAAGTATTTGGACACTTAAAATCATGTATTGACTTGAACACACACACACACTCTCACACACACACACACGCACACACACACACACACACACACACACACACACACACACACACACACACACACACACACACAGGTGAAGGCAGACAAGACAAAGTTGTGAGTGACGACCCTCTGCTGAGATGAGGCGGAGGCCTGGCAACATGAGGAATGTCTGGGGGGGATCAAGAGACATTTCTGATTTGGCATGGTGAGCTAAATGTATGCAATGCCAGTCTGTCTCTTCCACCGAGACGAAGAGACAAAAAAAACTTCTCTAACACGGAGGGGTGCAGCCGTAGACCACAGCAGCGTTCACACAATCAGTTAAAGAGCTGTGATACAGGTGGTGCTGCTTTTAGCTTTGTTCTCGAGTGGTTATTTGGACTCTCTTCTTAACATAGGATATAGCCATCAGTGTGTGAGTAAACAAACAGCCTGTCTCACACGCACGCACACACACACACACACACACACACACACACACACACACATGCATACACAATCAGGATTTTGAGGTGTATTGTTTCCACACTAATTGCTTCTTGCAGGAAAAGTCTGCTTGTTGTTCTCAAGGCTGCTAGAAAACAAACAATATATATATATGTCATTGTGCATGACACCCCAGTGTATTTCAAAGAATGAAAGTCACAGTGCATGTTTCCCATTAAAGAGATTCCTGCATGACTGAGCCAGAGGATGGAGGAAAAGACCCACTCATTACTGTATTTAAGCCCGGCCTCCTCCAGTGTATTCAAACCCAAATGTCCTTTTGAAGTATGTGAAAAAAGGAGCCATGGAAAACATGTTTACTCACAGAATGCTTCATTTTAAATGTCTTTAACTCATCTGCTGCCCGTCACTGATGGTTCATAAGACTACAGTTAAACTTCACGTTTCAGTCGCATCAGTCCGTTTCAAATCCGTGCATTGTTTCCAGTAAATACTAATCTCTTTAGCTTGACAGCACTTTGAAACAATGGAAGAGGAGAGACTCATTCAGGGAGTAACACCCCGAATGTGAGAGGCCGCGAGGGGTTGGAGATCACAGGGGTCAGGGATCATTAAGGGCATCTGTGGGCTGACAGCAGATACCAAGCACAACAGCAAATTAAAACGTGAGGGATGTTCTTGTTTATGATGAGTGTGGATTTTAGAGCAAGTTAAGTTTGTATGAGAGGTTTGTGAGGTTGATCATGTACTTTGCTTGTGTGTGTGTATGTGTGTGTGCGTGTGTTTGCTTCGTGTGTGTGATCATCCCTTCACAGCATGACGGGGACACAGGCAGCCGGCAGGAGCAGTCAGCTGCGGCTCTTTGTCTCTGGCTGTTCAATATAACTAATCCTGTGTGGATTCCGAGATGATTAGAGACAGAGAGGCAAGTCGGGGGAAAACAGCTGAAGAGGGAAGCCAAAAAAGAAGAGGGACATGACTGTGGAATTCAAGAGAGGATGTTGTTATTGTCACTGTGATTGTATAACAGCTTTCAAAAGCTTGAGATAAATATTCTTATAAATGTGCAGTATGTCCGTTCATGGGGAAACAACAATCACCATCTGTACGGAAAGTGGCATCAAGTGAAAAGCTGGAATCTGCAAATCCACGATTCATCCTTAGGATCGAATACGGCTGTGGCTCAGGAGGTAGAGCGAGTTGTCCACTGACCAGAGGGTCATGGTTGGATTCCTGGCTCCTCCAGTCCTAAGTGAATTTTTATACTGTGGTTAAAACTAACAAAACGTGATTTTGTGACCAAACTTTTTTGTATATTGACCAAAATTACTAGATTCGATAAATGACCTCCCTCAGAAATTCAGTGCACCGGGTTAATTTTGCCTGGCTGTTCCAATACTTTGAATTGGGTGGTTGATTATGTGAGTGAAACGTTTTTGAATTCTTCATTAAACATAGAAAAAAAAATATATTTCTTGAAGGTAATTCGTAATTATAAAGACTGCAGAACATATTAGATATGATTTTTCAAATACTGATTCAAAAACTCATGTGATACTGTTTCAGCCTCCATCTCCTCCAACACCCCTCAAAACTCCACTCAGCAGCCGCCTGTGTTGAGGCAACAGGACTTGTTTGAGTGTAAAGTTTTCAAAAATGCTGCTCTGCACATCGGCTGTATGATCCTGCCATGGGGGCATGTTTCCCCTCGGTGTGTCTGTGTGTGTGTGTGTGTGTGTACATTCCTCAGATGCAGAGCACTGGAAAGGGCAGTGGCCCCACTTCACCAGAGGTGCAAGAGGGGGGGATGGAGACCAAAGAGATTGACGGCTGAGGGGAGAAGGCCGATTGATGGGCTGAACAGGTTGATCTGTCACTGGAACAGTAGCAAACAGAGCGATGCTAACACCTGTATCCACTCACTGACCAGGTGAGTGTCAGCTGATTGAAAGCTGCAGTTGGATCCTACGTCCAACTACAAGTGTAAGTGTCGTTGTGGAAAACCTCATGTAAAGTCCCCCTCAAACATGGAGTACAGAAGTTTAGCCTTGACACAAATGTACTCCAATGTCCATTTCATAGCTGTTGCACACTCTCGATCGTCACTATCAGGATTTTGTCAAGTGATCTAATGTTCAAAAGTTCCACCTTTGAAAGATTCATCTTTTATCTCACGTTTCATGTTAAAATCTGATTTCATATACTGAAAAAACATAAACTTTCTGAGCTCAACACCCTCAGAGGTTCTGATGCCACATCTCCACTGGGTCTGGTGTGTAAATATTTTTGTCCTTTTGCTATTTTCAGACTCGTTTAATGTCTATTTCTCCTCCAGTGATTTTTCTGTTAGTCTCATGATATGTGTCAATTTTCCCCTTTTTTTTACAGTTACTATCCTTGGTTCTTGCAGACCATCAGCACCACCCGCCCCTCACCAGAAACCACATTTGACCCATAAACATTTGAAAGAGCTCTGAAAAAACTTATTTTTAAAAGCAACCATTTCATGTCGACTGGACATTTATACAATTACAATCAAAGCTCCAAAACAGTTATTCCACCGACTTTGCAATGAGAAGTAAATCATATTAAAACTTCCAAATAACACGAGGACAGAAAGAGATTAAAGGGAATAACAGAGACATTTCTTCAGCATCCAGTCGCTCTGAGCATTAACTTTGGTTTAATCAGACGTATCGTGAACTATCACTCTGCTGCAGTTTACAGAGATCTTCATCGAACTCATTTCTTCAACAAGGTGTCTTCATCTCACAGCAGCATGCACAGGAGAGACAACCGAACCAGAAGGAAGCAATTTAAAGAGGAGGAGAATTCTATCCCCTGCTGCAGCTCGATGCAGATCAGGTCACGTTTTCAACACTTTCCTGTAAAACAAAAAAGGCCCAAACAAACATCCTTCACTGTGAAAGTCATGATCTCATCCTGATCCAGGAGCGATAAGGATCTTGATTACCCCTCCGAGACCAGCTCAGGCCCCCACCCTCCACTCACCCTTTTGGACCCGGGCAGCAAATCAACACCAGGAGGCCTGGCCTACATTTTCCGATGTGGGCCAGGGTCACAGCCCTCACCTTTGTCCCACATGAGCAATCAGAGCTCATCAGGAGATGATGTTCAGTTGACTAAACCCGACTACTTTTAGTGTACCTCCCAAATACAGTAAGAGCCATTTCGTTTTCTGTTCTGAAGACCAAGTTGTGCGTCAGCAAAACAAAAGATTGGATCAGGATGAAAAGAGTAATCAGTTTGGATCACTCTCTGAGAGTGTTGCCAACAGCAAACACGCTGCCAGAGAAAGTTTCAACTTCCTTTCTCCAAACGGATTCAGTGAAGGTCTCTGTAGCCTCGCTGTGCACGTCAGGTTACAATGCTGCTGCTCCACCTGCGTCACTGGGGCTGGGAGAGATGAAGTGAAAATAAAAACTTGTGTCATTTGTTTTTTTCCAATAGAACACTTTAACTCTGTGTCTAGTGAATTTGTATGAGTACAATGCTCAATAAACTAATTTCTTTTAACAGGTGCGCTCCCCTCACATTTATCCATAGTGCTATCTATGACTGTGGTTTTCTGTCTTTGATTTTTGTGTAAAGATCCGTCCTTCAACTTTTGTGACGGCAGGCAAAGTCCTGCTTGAGTAAAACACAGCAGGGATTTTCTCATTTGAGAAATCTAAGAAGTGAAAGTACAAACAAATAACAGTTGTACATGTCTTCAAATCCCAGTATATCCAAGATCGAGTTTTACACATTACCTTGAGATCAAATCAAGCACTTTATGTCGTTTGGAAGTCAATAATGGACAGTTATGATCAACTTGTAGCGAACTATGCACTTCCTTTCTAGGAAACACTTAAGAAGTTAAAAGATAAATAAGATGAGATCCTACATTTCAAATATAAAAAAAAAATTATCAACACATTTAGGTCATTGAATATGATTTATTAAACATGTTTAAAATGTAATGTGGTGAGAATTACATGTACAGACATGAATAAAACACAGGTATATTAAAAGCAAACAAAATAAAGACTCTAACACATAAAAAGGAGACTGTACAATTTACACACAAACAGGTTAAAACCTTATAAAAACAAGACAACAGATAAAGTTCTTGTGTTGTTGACACTGTGCACGTCTGAAGTTCAGAACTTGGACTCGTACACACGGTTCCTTCGAGTGCTGACGTTGCTCATGACAGGAGGGTGATGAGTGAATCCAGGAACTTGCTTCTGTCCTCCGTCTTCAGTTCGATTACTGTTGAGACAAACACAAGGAAGAAGTGAGAACATTCAGAAGATGAGAGAACTCTCATCTCCCAGCGACAGGTTTTCATTTGGCAGATTTTCCTCAATCATCTGAAAAAAGGCAAACGTCATGTTTCTTGATATCCAGAGCTTCTCACCGCTCGCTGCCATTTGTGCAGAGCTAATGCACAAATATTATTCTACAAATGAAACATGATGAGTGTCATATCTATTTCATGAAGACTGGACCTCAATCACACACCTGACCACAAGTCTGGATGAGTCAAAGCTGGACTGTAAATGACACAAATACAAGGCTGCCCCCTAGAGTCCACAGATATGTAGTCTGCTCTGTATTTAAATAGCAGCAGTAAAGTAACAGTACAGTTTTATTGCCATTGAGACACACACACACATTCATACAGTGCATCTATGGGCAGCACTTTTTCCTATGAGGGGCAATTCAGGGTTCAGTATCTTGCCCATGGACACTTTAAGACTCATTTAATACCACATGGAATTTATTTACATTTATGTCTGTGCTCCCCTGCTGTGTATTAAACCTATTTAATAGTAAAGATAACATAACCTGGACACCTGGAAGAAATTTTTCATCGATGAACCAATTAAATAATCACTGATCAGCAGCAATGATTTTTCAGTTAATCAGTCAACAGAAAATGTCATAGTTAACTATTTTAACTTACTTGATGTGTCGAAATGGTCGTGGAGAGTTCGGGAGCTGGTGCTCTCTGCAGCTTTCTCGAATGCTCGGCCGAAGAAACTTATAGAGAGAAGAGAAAACAACGAGGAACATTAATAACATAAATTAAAGAACATTAATTTTGATTGTTCAAGTATCTTTATTAGCAAAATGGAAAATATTTAGGGGTTCTACTGTCTCAAATATAAAGGTCTTAGGTTTTTCTTTTTTCTCTGAGACAGTAAACTGAATATCTGGGTTCTGGTCAATTTGCATCAATTGTAAGGGATGTCTTTTCAAGTCTAAAATTGGATTACAAATAAAACAGAGAATGCAGAAAAAATCTTTTTATCAAAAATCTACAGAGTCAATACCAAATAAGGAATCAGATATGAAATATTTAACTCAAGAGCTCAAATATTATTTTTCTGAACTGCTTATATGTTGCTTGTTTGTGTTATGAAAGATGTTTTAACATCACAGCTCCTCAGGTTTCAGGTCTTACTTCTTTTTGTCGGACGTCTCAGACTCCGGTGGGATTCCCAGAACAATCATAGTTCCCTTCTCAACATCTTTGGGAGCCGCCATGATGAGCGGGAGCAGTTTGCAGCGTTTATTCCTCGTCTGAGCAGAGAATGAGTGAAGGAGTGAACACACAGCCATGACATCATTATTCACAGTCACAGTACAAAAGCAGTCGGGAACTCACTGAATGAACGAAAGCCTTCAGGAGGTATTTGCAGAGCAGAGTCAGAGCCGCGGGTTTAGAAAAGAGCTTCACGTCAGGAGTTCCCTAGAGATGAAAGAGCAGAAGATTAACCCGAGCTGGATGAGCTGCCTACACACAGAGTGAGAAACAGTCAGACGGACACTCGTACCTCCATGAGGTAGCAGTAGAGGAAGGGCCCCTGGGACATGATGAGGTTGGTGCAGATGCAGCTGGCGACAGTTTGCTGGACGGCTATCAGCTTCTTCTTCGCCAGGTCGATACCAGCATGGAGACGATCAATGTTACTTCTGCACAGAGAAAAACACCTGATGCATACATCTAGAAAATCACTCAGACTTTAAAACACTTAGCTTCAGTATTAGTTAAAGAACATAAATGCATTTCGATTTTAGGCAGTGACCTAAATCTAAAAACTTGTTTACTGCAAGTCACTTTGTCCAAGATGTTTCAAATAAAACATCTGTCTCGATCTGTAAGACTAAACTAAATCAAATGAAGCTCTAGACTTCAAAGAGAAAAACAAAGAGGACTTGAGGCAAATCATCCGCTTGTGTCGTTTATCTGAGCAACTTGTTTGTTTTTAAAATGTAGCTCTGCAAACACTGAACTGCCGCAGTCGCACAAATGGCTGCGTTTCTCAGTGTGATCCAGGAAAACTGTCTTTTATTGACGAACACAGATTTAACGTCTCTAATAACTTGCAAACAAGCCAGAACTTGAGTTTCTTCCACGCACCTGGAGAGGGAGTCGAGAGCAGTGATGAAGTTGTCGCTGTCGTCTTTCTCTGGGCTCTCCAGCAAGGCAGCACAGGCGTGGACCATGTCACTGGCCAGGAAACGGTTCTTAAAGCCAAAGTGGACACCAAACGTCTGGATACGGATATCTTTCATACTGAAGAAGAGGAGGAAACAACAACGAATCATTTCAGGTTTTCATTTGTGTGACACCAATAAAAGGAAACTGAATGACAGCATGCATTTCTGCAAGTCTTTCCTAGATTATTACCCATATTTATTAGACGACTCCTCAATGACTTCCCTCAGGTTCTCTTTGATTGTCATGTCCATGGAATGGAACTTCTGCCGCACTTGTTTCAGGGGCAGCCTGTCACGAGCAACATTAACAAGTTTTAGCACGTAGAAGAAGTCGACTCTCACACGGAGCACTGATTTCCTGGCACTCACCCCATGTCGGCTAAGAACTCCTGGAGTTTCTTTTGTCCATTTAACGTCCAAAGCTTGAAGCTGCACGACGTGTAACATGAATTACAAATGCTCTCATACAGAGACCAGTGCTGATAGAGGGTGAGACGCAGGCTGAGGCAGCAGGTCAAGGAGAACGCAAAGAGACAAAAGCATTGAGTATTTCTGTAGCGATAACACTGCAGGGAAAGAGATGGGTTGTAGATCCAAGAGTGATGGCATATCAAACTAATTAAGGATACTCATATTCAAAGGAAATCCTCATACAGTCAATGGACAGCGAGTTCTCTTCATCCTCATTTCGGTGGTTGTGTCGGGAGACATGTCGCTGCATCGTGGCGATGTCTGTCACGTACTTCATACTTAAAGTAACAAGACAAGATTAATTCAGTACAGGTGAAGACAAACTGATGCAAACACAGTAAATACACATTCTAAAAAATAATAAAACTAAAACATAGCAATGAATTCTCTACAGCAGAAGTCCCCTTGTCGAATTCTAAGAAAATCTATTTAAAGTTTTTGTGAATTAGGGTTTTGAAATACTGAAGAAATTCTTACTGTGTGATTTTATCATGAACCCACTGGTCTGTCAGCCCAATGATGGCCCACCTGCAGAAAGAAGAACCTACGTCTCAAAGGCTGAACATCGCGCTGTGCATCTCCAGCTTGTTCAGGGCATTAAAAAATTTACTTATTTTAATTTTTATTGGAATCTTACCAGAGCATGTCCTTGGTGTCTTTAGTCAACACCCACGCAAGCTCAAAAAACATCATTGCAGCCTGAGAAAAGACAAACATGAAAGTATTTGTGTTAAAGAATAGCAGCAAGGAAAAAGTCAACATGCAAATGTGTATAGAGACGTCTCAAATGTGTGTGTGCATATAAAAATTAGTTATTTCAAAAGTATTTGGATGATTATCAAGTAATCAAAAGGATTTTTCGTCATTTAAAAAAAGGTCTACTCACAGAGGTCCCATGATATTCATACTGCTCATAGTCAAACAATATTTCCCTCCTGAGAAATGAGTGAAACATTTATATTAGTTAAGAATTGCAATGTGATAAAGTCTCAACAGCTCCTTAAAAACACTTCACCTCCGTCCTTCCCACTCCCTCTTCGCTCGCTGCCTTTCGATCCTCCTCTCCACGGCGCCCTGCAGCCACATGATCAACAAACAACAACAACAACTTCAGTCGAGTCCTCACAGCTCTGATTCATTTCAGTCGAGGTCACTGATTCTGTTCAACACGCACCTCATCGTATCTCCTCCGTTTGCCGGACGGCTCCGAGCCTTCGTCGCTCTCATTTCCAGAGTCGCCTCCTTCTTCGTCTTCATCTCGGAAAATATCATCGTACGTGGGCACACCAAGGTCATCGTCCTGTTTGATCAGGAGCTTTATCTGTGGAGGACATGACAGGAGTTATTTTAGGGTAAATTCCAGCAGGTAAATATTCTGGTGTAGCTCATAAACTTCAAACAGGTTAAAGAAAGTAACAAAGATGCCATCTAATGAAATCCAATGGATGCAGCTGATTCAAAAGTGATGTTTTTATGCGCTGAACAAGTTTTCTTCCTTCGTTATCACTCACCTGCGAGTCGTTGTAGACGTTGACCACATCGACAGGCCGGTGAGTGTCACAGATGAAGAAGATGGAGTCGTCGTCTGGCTGCAGCATCTCAAGGAGGTCCACATTCGCTCCACAGTTGATGAGAACAAAGTATCGGAACTACGACACGACACAGTTAAACAAATTTAGCTAGAGTGGCAGTGAGGACATTTATTTACACTTCTGTCATATATTCATGTGAGAGCTGAGGTGGGATCTGACCGTACCTGCTCTTTGTGCTCAAGGAAGGCAGTGCCGAGGTCCTGCCAGCCTGTGACCGGCACCAGTGTGTACTGGACCTGGTCACAGTGGAACAGAGCCTGGTGAAGAGACAGATCATTTTTGTATTAATTCATCATTATCTCCTCAATGCCATATTAGGACACAAGAACATTGCATCTTAAGTCACTGAAGAAGCCTCTAATAAACTTATAGACAAATCAATCCCACGATAAACATTTTATCAGCCTCCATTTGTTTGATCTGAGATGTTTATTTACAAATGCTAATTTAGCATCCTTTACATCGTCCCAGTAAAATGTGTGCTGCATTAAAATACAAGCACCTGACTGTAGGATTCTTTGGGCTCTAGAATCAGATGTTGCTGATGATAAAGATAAGTCCACAATGGGAAATTACCTTTAGTTCTTAACTCAAACAACAGGAGCTCACGTTGGTTGACAGCTGAGTGTGTTATCCTACCTGAAGTATCTTACAGGCACAGAGCGCGTCGATGTCGGATGCCACCAGGAGGGCGACTCTCTGAAAGCAAAGTCGTTTTTAGTGACCTTATAAAATACACACTGTTAGACTGACACTCGCTGAGACTTGAAAATGTGCTAATCTCTTTAAGAAATGGGGATTTTAGAGTTTTTTTTAAATCGATCTAAATTACATTCAACTAGGTCTAGTTAAAAAAAGGAAATCATCCTGATCCCAGACAAACCACACACTCCCCCTTGTAGCTGATGTCAAATCCTTCACCAGATCTAGACCACATCAGACCAGGTCCAGAGACAGGAAAAGAGATCACATTATTCTGGTTTTAGCATCTTTACACTGGCTTCCAGTATCACTGAGGATTTATTTTAAGTCTCTTAATGGTACAGCACCCGTTATTCATTTTTGGTTGTTCCCTGTTCTTGCCAAACATCCCAAATATGAACTATTAAACGTTTGGGGAGCTTTCTCTTGCTAAGCACCAAAGGTTTGGAACAAACGCCCCCCCTTCATCAGAAAAGCTTCTTCTGTTGACAGTGTTAAGAAACAACTCAAGAACTATTTCTAAGATCTTGCTCTAAATTAACTTGATTTGTGTTTTAAACACCATGATAACTTATTTTTATACGTTTTGGTGGTATTATGTTTTTACCTTAAGTCTTTGCTTTATTGCTAACGTGATGATCTATCTTTGATTTTACTATAAAGCACTTTAAGATGCATTTAATCTATGAAAGTTGCTGTTACTGTTTTCATTGCATTCACAAGTAAATGCTAATTTCGTGTTGGAGACTGTTTGGGTGCAGGTGTAACAAGTCCTGGTGTTTATCTCTGATCTTGTCTTGGTGTTTTCTTCTTTAATTGATGATTTCATATAAACATAATAACTTCCTGTGTTGTTCCTGGAAGATCCAAAGCTTTAACTACGCTGTCTGCCTCATTCCCAACAGGAAGAGGAGCAGGGAGCTGAAAAGCGGCGGCTCCGGGTTGTGAGAGTAAACTTCCTGTCACTCCGTCCTGGTTCCTCTCGGGTTTAGCACTGGGAACAAACTGGGAACAAACTGGGAACAAACTCACCTGGTTGGCGACGACTTCGTAGAACTCCTTCCTGATGTCCGTGACGAACATGTTGGCAACTTTTTAAAAACGCAGCTCGAGTGTCATGAGACGATCTGCGGCGGGTTCCGGTTTGTTGTCAGGAGCGCAGCTGCAGAAATGTGGCGCCAAATCCGCAAGCGTCACATCGGACCAATGGGTGTGGAGGAAAGTGGCCTACGTCGTACGTTTAACGCGACGTCATCACGCCGCGTTACGTAGTGGCGCTACGGAAAGAGAAAGCAGCCACAATGCGATCACGTCAACACGCGAGTTCAGTTTCTACTGGTTCCTGTGCAATTAAAGTAAATTAAAGTTACAAATATGATCCCACGAACAATGCAAAGATAAATGAATGAGCTTTAATGTTACTTTGATCTACATTAGTTTTATGTTTGTGTGGAAATGATGGATTGTTTTTTTTAAATGTTCACAACATGGAGAAGTGGCCACATAGTTAATAAATCCAATTTGGTACATGTTATAAGCCAGATTGTGATAATATTTCTATAGATTCAACATTTCTGAACACCACAGCTTTTAGGTAAAGATAATGAAATTTAGGATGATAAGAAGAATGGTTTATCAATAATAAAAGAATATTATTCGTTGATCAATGACAAATTCTACAATCAGTCAATTTGGACTGTAAATTGAAAATGATTGATTCAATGAACTAGGTCCCTGGCAATGTGAAGAGGGATAAAGTTAATTAGAAAATTATAAGGGAAAGAATTGAACAGTTCTTGGTTAAAGTAGGAAAGGATTTCAGCTTTGTCACTAAAGCAATAAGAAGTACATCATAAATGTAGATTGCAGCTTTGAAATAGAAAATGCATTTGAAAACGCAGCACACTCATAATGCTGCAAACCAAACTCAGACCTTAACGATGAACATTTGTGTTAATGTAGCATTTATTGATCACTTTTCAATGTATCCTCTAAAATGCATATTCTATAAACAGGTGCCCGCTATTAACAGAAAAGAACCAGAGGACATTTTGTGGTGCAGGGTAATTTAGAAACATCATTTTGTGCCATTAAAAGATCCATTTAAAGCATCACATGTACAATCAGGATCAAAATGGTCAGAGAAGCCAAGGCAAATTATGATGGGCATGACATCAATGATGCAAACTGGCAGGTTTTCACATAATCCCTCATCCTGACAGTAGATCTGAAGACCACACCTGATCAACAACCTGATAGAGTATGTGTACTGATAATTACATAAGTTAATGGACTTAGATGTAGATGCAGAGATTTAAAAGAAAATAATGAGGAAAATGTTTATATGTGGCTGTGAAACATATAAACTGGAAAATATAATTTTATTTTTTTATTTTAAACCCGAAAGGTCCTCCAGAATCTTGTGTGCCCACAACAAATATGGTTCTTACTTACGTCATCACATTTAAGGTATAGAAACGAATATTCTAACTTCAAGTAAACTCCCACATGCCCCAAAATAAAACACAAAAAGACCTGTACATCATCTCATAAATACCTTTAAGAAAGACCCAGTAAAGTAAGAGATCATTTCTCTCAAATGTCTGTAAAAGGAAAGGTTCTTCGTCCTCTTCCATCAGTTGTAAATAGTTCACTTCTCACACAGATATCTTCACAAGTACAGTTGAATGTATGGAAATAAATTACATGTGTTATTTTCTGAGGTAAAGGGAGGCCGCAAACCACATTAAAACCTCTTAACAAGTAAATCCTAAAAACTGTAAAACAAAAAAGTAAAGATTTAAAGGAAACTATAAATAACAGAGATCAGACACTGATATATGCAGTTTACAGTTCATTCATGGACAGAGTCATAAAGCAATGCATTAAACAAAAGGCACAAATTCATGATTTTCTTTCTCTGCCAAGTTTGGTCTGAACCACTGTGATCCAGCCACTCGAAGCCGGATTCACAGCAATGAACGAAAGGTGCTGACCCTGCAACATGTTGGCTGTGTTCACAAACAAACAAGAAACATGGAGGTTTGGTCATCTCTCATGTTGCCATCTGCATAAAACATCAAAGTAAAAAATGTGCGTCGTCTATACGTGAAAGCAACAATTTTGCATAATTAAAAGATATAACGGAAAATCACAAATAAGTAAAAATCTAAATACAATTGACTGGAATGAAGTTGATGGAATTGACAGAGGAAAAAAATAAAAAAATAAAAAAATCTTCATTTGCCACTGATGGGATAGGAAACCTGACCAGCAACAGAACTGGGAGGCTAGCACCATCACCGGGAGAGGTTAGGGTCCGACCCCACTCAGGCTCATCACAATGATCAGGTTCCACTGTGATCACAAAAAACCCAACCCCTGTGCACCTTCATCTCTCTTCCTCACGTTAGCTCTGTTGGCAGAGGAGCCAGAGGAGTGTGCAGTGACAAGCAGCAGACCTAAAGTCCCCCTGAGCTCCACTGAGGCAGCAACACTTTTGTCTCACAGGAGCTTTAGGGTCACATGAACATTGATATCAGCAGATGTGATGTGCAGTTAGAACAAGTAAATGATCAAGTGTCATACAATCATTCAAATACTAAGAAGAGTTGAGTGGAACTGCTACACTGGGCTGTTTTACCAGGGATTGGGCTCATGAAGCCTTTTCCAAATGTCACATCACATCTCACTCTCTTGTGTCGTCATGTGACATTAAATGTGAAGGTTTGGTCAAGTCACGACAGGTCGTTAGTATCCATCTCTACAGGTATAAGAGGTGGACTTGGGACTGGACAGTTACAGGCTACAGGAATTAGAGGGTGCCTTTCTCTTCCTCATTCCAGTCACAGAGCTGCCCTTGAGCAAGGCATTGACTGTTCGAATGGAGCCGCTCAGAAGACAAGCCTGGCTCTCGATGAGGGCAGATGTCCATAAACACAGTTTTGGTTTCGTGCAACATCCTTCACCTTTCTCCTGCCATACCATGACTCATGGTTAATGTCAATCGATGCTGCGGCTGCTCTGGTGCTTAGAGAGAAATGATATCATCTGCTCATGACACTCTATTCTTGTTCAGTGTCTCGCGGCGCTGTTTCACATTTAGGTCACGTGATGACACCTCAGCCAGCTCCGACACCAGGAGCCGCTGTTGAAAACATGATATTTGAACTTCCATTACACTCATCCTATACTGTTGCGAGAGGTCAAGAATTAACAGCCATGCAGAGAAATAAAATGATAAAATAAATATACAGGTTTCCCTTTAACCTCAACCCTGCTTGGCTAGAAAGTTGCAAGTTTACAAAAACATCTCCAAATAGTGGCCCTGCAGGAGAGACTGTGTCCCAGCAGCTGAGCCAGAGTTTGATGGGCAGTGGACGAATAGTGCAGTGGTTGTTTCAGTGACTTGCTCAACTGTTGGGAGTATTTAAAGTCATGTCACCCATAGGCACAATATACAGGGTGTGTGCGTCCGTGTGGGTGTGTGTGTGTGTGTGGGGCTGAGCCATATGGAGAACGATGTCAAGACAACCAGAAGACCTCCAGTAAAACATCCAGAAGGTATTGACATCATTATAGGGTTCGGAAACACACACTCCAGGCTGTCCGCATAGTTCATTTTCATCACATGCGACTGTTAAAATTGTGTTGTTATTCTCCGGTACTCATGTGTCCCAGAAAACCCCCGAGAGGAATTCGTTTTTCTAAATTCAGTTTGGAAAACATACTGCGTGTCACCTTACAAAAAGAAAATTGCCACCGTACATGTACAATGATCGACGACTAACAATAAATACTGATTTACTGCCTGGCCTGAAGGGTGTAAAAACCAGAGTAAGAAAGATTACCATGTAACCTAGTATAGATTACACCTGCAAAGAGTAATTCTCCGGCTACAGCTGCTCTACATGGGCAGGATGTAGTTGGAGTTGGCCAGCTTGCGCTCCTGTGCAGCAGGAACCATCTCTCTGTGACGCAGAGGTCTGTGGCAGTCGGGGTCCTGAAGTGGAGGGTAGTGCTGCCGGTAACACAGCCAGGCGAAGACGAGACCAAGCAGAGAACCCACTAACACATCTGCATGAACGAGAGAGAAGAAAAGAGAAGAGACACGATGATGAGGAGTTTAATTGCACAGATTCTTCATTCAGAGGTGGCCGTGGTTTGGTAAAATGTGTCACATCCTTTGCAACTGATTGGTTGGGGGTGAAATCAAAAAACTGTATAAAAAGATGGAAGATGTGTCTTTACTTTCTCCGACTATCCTGTAATGAAACCAAAATATATCTGGTGCCATCTTACACCAAGCAACTTCAATGTTAGGTGGTAGTCGCAGGGTGGAATAGGCCTTTACAGCTATAAGTAGTTGGGCAGGAAAGTATTTGGTCCGGAATAAACCTTTGGAGACTGGCCCGGTCATCAAATTCGTTAGATTGTGCCGCCACAAATACTTAGGGTCCAAAAAATGTGGTCCTAAAACTTTGGTTCTGAAACTACATGCAGGAATGTCACATTGAGGAAAGCGTTCCTGCAGCCACCTGCCAGGAGGCGATACAAATGTTTTGGCTTTACTTTTTGTGTCCTTCATCTTTATATACACTGTCTGGAAATCCTGTTTGATTAACAGACGACTCAAATCAGTCGTGTTGAGCCTCTGTCACTGAAATCCCTCTAAACCAGCCTCTGTTGTGTAATGTAACTCTGACCTTGCCAGTGGTGTTTGTAGTCGCAGGTTCTGGAGAGGGCGATAACAGTCGCCACAAGCAAAGGGGTGAGGAAGGCACACAGCCGCCACGCTCTGCCTTGGCCCACCACGTTGAAGCAGCGCAGCTTTCCTGCGATGTAGAACGCTGTGAAACCCAAACCTGCGAAGGCAACTGAGAGCAGAGAGAAAATAACACACGGGTGGATGAAGAGAACAAAAACAAAAGGATAGAACTACAAAAAGAAGGAGCAGGGATTAGGAGGTGGAGAGACTTGCTTTCTCACATAACAAAATAAAAGCCTAGAGGCCGAATTACATTCATATAGACACATTTGTAACATACGATATTCTCCCTGCCCTACTTTTATTCATAATGTACCAGCTACAGAGACATAATTGCATATTGGAGCCTCTCTTACAGGAGGAATGCCCGCTGGGGAAGCTCTTCCTGCCCTCTATGACCGTATCTGGGTCACCGGTGCAGTGCAGCTCCAGGTTCATCTGACCATCTGGAAAACAGCGGTAGAAGAAATCCGGTCGCGGCCTGAGGACATAGACAGAGGGAGCATGAAGGCTTTAATCCACTGTAACATGGGTAATATCTATGCACGGCTACATTGGGTGCAGTGTTTACCTGCCAACAACCAGTTTGATGACGTTGGTGAAAACTCCATTCAGCACCAGAGTCAGAGTCACAGCTGGATGACAGGGAGAGACAGAAGTGCATCATTAAAAACAAAGACATGTCAACTTAAAAAAAAAAACACTCATTAGCATCTGTCGGTTTCGTACCCAGCGAGGCTTCTTTCAGATCTCCTCGCTCCGACTTCCTCATGAAGGTGAAAACCACGATGACAATCAGTGGGGTGAAAACTGCCACACTCTGATGCAGACAAAACACATGACTCAGCATTGCAATCCCATAATATAATGAGCTTCATCCTGGACAGTAAACAACAGAGCCAGAGATACGGTCTTTTCACTTCAGTACATTTCTTTGATTTATTTTCAACAACAAAAAAGTTTCACTCACAAACACGTAAATGTATTACTTACAAACATGAGCGAGGTGGGAACGTGGTCATTCTCCACACGATGGAATTTATACAACCACATCTCCTCGGGCTGGATCTCACGGAGGAAAGGAGGAAGCTGCTCCGTCACACTAACGGCGACATGATATGTTACATTCAGAAAACAGATCAATAAAGCAACGTTACGGATAAATGCATATATGAGGTGATTCAAACAAGGACACACTTACAGGAACACCACCAACAACGCTATTCGGATGGAAATTTCCGAAAGGAAACCACGAAGCAGCTTCTGCTTCATATTGTTTCTCGGTATGGATTTCAGTCCACAGCAGACATCCTCATTCCACCTTGTGTCCAGTTGATGGGGGCTAAAGTAGAATAGGCAGATGGGAACTTAGTTTGTTGAAGGATAAGTGCAGATGGAAAATCCTGTAACTTTAAAAATACCGATAAAAACATTTTTCTATGATTCCTAAAATGTAATTTTCAAACCCTTGTAATTGACGCTTACAATTTTGTACTAAATAGAGAAAACTAATACAACCAACTATCAACATTTTCATTAAATGGGAACATAAATGTATCTTACTGATATCTTATCTGCGTTTTTTATTCTGGAAAATAAAAGTTTTCGTATCAGCACATATCGGCAAACACTAACCCTGATACAAACACGTCTGTGAGAGAATCATATTGGCCAATTTGATCAGCTGACCGATAAATAAGTTGAGCTCTACTACTTAGTACAAATATAATAAAACTCCAACTGAGAGGCCAGGTTTCATTCTGAATGTATTCAGCCTGATGCTAAAATCTAATATATTTTTGCCTCACTTATAATCCAATAATGACTAAATTAATTTTCAAAGAGTGTAGGAAAATGATGTTGCTATGAAACTTTTTCAGCGGCCTGCTGGGCTCCTCTGTGGGGTCGTAACCACTGCACACCCTGCTCTTTAGTCATCTCTACTGCCAGGACAGGAAATGCACGCAAAACGCACTTCCTGTGTCAATATATTTGCCATTTAAATGTCTCTTCCACTTCACACGCCCTCCTTTAGCCTTACAGACCGGTTTTTCGTGTAAGTCAGAACAGACTTCACTCATTCGACTTCTTACTGGTCATGTTGGGATGGGAGTCGCCTGGATATCACTGGCCCTTTGAGGCCTGTACTAATATTAAGGCTGCCGTGCTTTTTTTTTTTTACAGTAGCACAGACTGGACAAACTAAACATCTTTTGAGTTTTTATGATCAACTGAAGGCTACTACAGGTTCTCTATCATGTTGGGAAAGGGAGGGTGAGGTGAGGGGTATTCAGCTGCAACACACAACCTCACCACTAGATGTCACTAGATTCTACACCCTGAGCCTTTAAACCTCTCTAGGGACCGGACAACAGCAGGTGGAGATGAGGGACCTCATCTTTATTGCTCTGTATTGGCTCCACTTCTTACACAGCACAGCCAGGTGATACACACCTGGAGGCTCGAAGGGGCCTCGGGGATCCGGCTGTCACCGCCTCCCCTCGGCTGTGCTCACTGACCTTTGTCCCTTAGTTTTCAAATCCCTCTTGAAAGAAGGAAAATCCACGACCAACACCAAACAAACGAAGGAGCTGCTCTTCGTACCACAACAAACCCGCACCACTGTCTCTCCGAGGCAAGACACTGTGGAGGATATTAGATATTTCCGGTTTATAAACCCTGATACAAAGGCCAACACGAAGCACCTGTGTCCTCCGCCTCCAGCTGACACAGACATTTAAAAGCTGCTCCTGAACATAAACAACATTAAATACGATTCAAACGACACGAAGAGTAAGTGTAGCAGGTTGTCATCTTCGTTCAGACACAACAAAGATAAGCGAGCTAACACCGAGTGCTGCTCAGACAGGATGATAGCTGGGCTAAGCTAGTTAGCAACATCTGTCAAATAAGACACCTGGGGCATTTCCGCCTTGACGACCACCGGGAAGCTCACGGACCTTACAGAGGCGGATGTTTCCTGGATCGTTGTCTCAACGTTAACGCGAAACAGGCCCAGACATCCTCTGGTTCAGCCGCCGGGAGGAAGTCGCACATCAGTGGGATTCAGGGAGACGAGGAGATGCCACGGAGGAGACGAGCTCTGCGCGATGCTAGCTGTTAGCATCACACCTACTTCTGGTTGAGGAGCTTCAAAATAAAGGCACGTCCTTAAACAAATATCAACTCGTAGTTTACTTACTCACTTGTTCGGGGGATTTGGACTATTTCTCTTTTTTATTACCAGTCCATTACCCTAAACAAATAATAAAATGGTTGACTTAAGACTTAACTTTCTTTCTACATATGACTATAGGCTGAGAAAAATCCAATTCTTCACATCAATATATAATAATTATATTATTAGGGGGCAAACAGAGCCTTGAACACCTTTCTTCATATGTACGAGTAATTATATTAACTATCCTGTTGTTTTCATTGTATTTTCTGATCATAGACTGTGTTTAGTATTTGTACTGTTTATGGTCAAAAACATTTTCTTGTTCTTTAAATATATAGTGTGAGATGATAACACATATTTCTAGTCCTATTTGGTCTGATTAATACATATTTATGTGAACCAGTGTTTCCTCTATTTCAATTGATGAGGATATTTGGAGTTTGAGAACATATTTTGAAGCTTTACACAACCGGAAACGGTCTCTCAGATGATTGTATCTGCCTTGACTAGTGGATGCGAGAAGCCACGTCACATTAGCGAGCGCCTTCTAGAGGTGAAAGAAAGATAAATCAATTGAATGGAGATGGATGATTCAAACTTTGTTTTCCAGATCCTCTAACTAGCCTCATATATTGTTATAGTTTGAATTACTTTATTTCTTAATCACATTTATATTTGAATAAGCTGAGACTTCACAGTATAAAGTATTTTAGTGATGTAGGACTTGTTATTTAGATGAATCCCTCACCACATCCCTTAGTTTTACTTTAAAAACTACATAATCAGGTGTAGGATTGTCCAGCCTTGGAAGAGTTGTCCACTCTATTCTGTGCAAGCTGTAAGTTCAGTTTTACTTATCTGTCACCTGTTTGGTAAAGATCTAGTAAGAAAATCATTACAAACACTAATACAAGAAGGCCAATCTGTATCTGGATCACTGTTTTCACCAAATCCTAATAAATAAATAAATAAAATGACAGTGAGTGTGTTTCACTGAGACCGAGTACAGCTTTATTTAAAGTCAAACTTCAGGCATGTCTGAACTCTTCAAACTCAACTTTAAAATGAAAAAGGACAGAATCAATATTCTCAAATAAAAAGACAGTCATGTACAAAAAGAGTGTCGTCTCAACAGTCACACACACATTTAGAAGCAGAATTGTACAAGCAAAAAGAGCACGCCACAGTAACATGATTCTATGCAAGTTCAATGCAAACTATTTACAGGTTCCTCGACAATATGCAGAAATGCAGTAACACAGGTCGAACAGTTATAAACATGGTAATTTTGTGTTCATCCACGTTTTACTTGAAGCAACACCACGAGATAGATATGACCCCAGTTAGAGTTACCGTAAGCAATTTCACTACGAGAAAAAAGAGATGAGGGCTAATGAAGGTGAATTCACTTATTTTATCTCAACACTAGTTCTCCTCTGACAGCATGTCAATTAGAAACTCATCGACTGTTGGCGACATTGCACGAAAAACTAAAAAAGACGTCACAGTCAACATAAACATACCCTTTGACATACTAAATTTAGTTTTAGATTAAAAAAAATTATAATTAGCAAATCCTGGACACTCCCCCAGACGAATGTAAGGGTCACTTAAATGAGAACAAGCATGCTGTCTTCTCACAAATCAAAATGTGGGCACGATACTGAGAGTAAACCAACAAAACACATACATCAGATAGTATTTTAAGTGAATGAAACGCTGGGGACACTTAAATTAGGCCTTCTGTAATACTGCTGCTGTTCCAGCTGAGAGGGGCAGAAGAGCACGAACTGGCACAAACTAAGATCATCATGCAACCTGCAGGTGCAAAAGAAAACAAAAACATAATAAAAAGTAAGGGCTATTCGGTTTTACAGAATCTCTGTGCAATACTGGAAAACAAAAACAAGTAAGGGACATAAACAGAACATTAGCACTAGAACTAGGCATCGTAAGAATCTCCAAATGATGAGAGAAGAGGATTAAACCAGTGTGTGGTGTTTGGAGCAGGAACTAAGGAAAGGGCTGAAAAATTAAGACCAGTTTTTGTCAACACAACTCATTTAGTCAGACTTTTTCCTCTGAAGCCACAAACACATGTCAAAGAAGTCTACGCCCTGATAATCACAGACTGTATATGAATCCTTTGTTAAAAAATACATCAATAAATTAAAAGAAAAATATATAGAAAATTCAAGTTTTGAGTATGCAAGTGAAAGAGCTCTAAATATGCACCTATCTGGTAAAGAATAATGAATCATTAATAAAAAAAAGTTTGGCAAGATTTGGAAATTGGACTTAGCTGCACAAAGGAAATCAGAAAATCATGATCACAGAGAGAAACAAGGAGAAAAGCTGCAGCAAATACAATGTGCTCAGTTTGTGCACAAATACAGACATGCAGTCATTTTCTTGTATTCTTTCTCCAAATAAATGTCAGTCTTTGTGCATCTATTTGGCAAAATGAGAACCACATTATCTCAAAAACACGTTTGGCTAATTGTCACCTAACTTCAGTGCTCGACGTTCAATGTGCAGAAACAATACACGAGCAGAGTTTGGACACTACAGGGTGTTTTCTAATTCATTTGCTGATGGATCAATTCAAAACATGAACTAGTTTTGACGTCAAATAAACACGTAACATAATTGCGATGGGTTAAGGAGAAACCACCGATGCACATACACTGAAGAGTGGACTGGATTTTCCAATGAGAGCAAAGGAGTAAATGTTTATTATTAGTTTAGTTAAAAATGTCTAATTAATTCAGCTTTTTTTATGTTCTGCTCTCACTGGCTCCACCTCTTTTTTTAAATTGAAAGGCTTCTTGCTTCATGATTAAATTTAGTAAGAAAACTGAGCTGAAACTGATGCAGTCTAATAAAACACTCCTGCAGCAAATGTTTCGTTGTTGAACTGTGTCTCTGTTATAGACACACCTGCCATTATAACACAATGCAGTCACAAACAACCTAATACCTACAAACAAGAACTGAACATTAACCTTATCAAAAGGAAGGATTCAATGCAGGACTGCTGTGATAAACTGCATTAGTTCTGTGCCTAACAAACGGACAACAAAGTGAGTCTACTTCATGCATTCTAAGAGACCGTGAATGAACTGAAATGGTTTGGAAACATTGGCACCGTTTCACCCTGTGGCTTCGGCTTTAAAACACCCACCACTGTGCGAGGCTTGAGAAGAAGAAGAAGGAAAAAAAAAGACTTCAGGGAAGGAGGAGAAACACAAAAGCAGTTGTGTAACCGAGGAGGAATCACAAGCAAAAGGCTGAGGCATGATGACAGGAACGCTTCCTCCTGTGATGATCACTTGAGTCCAGGCTAAAACTGTACAAAAAACCGGCTCTGAACACTTCACATTCCAATATTGAACTGCTTCACGATTACAGTGAGCCACGATACAGGTCGATGAGCAGCTGCTGTCACCAAATGTGGAATCATTACACCAAAGTTTCACCAAAAAAATAAACCTAACGTGTGCAAATGACTGGATACAGATATAATATGTAAAACTCCCCGTGTTTTTTTTTTTAAATAGTCTATTTCACTTACACCGGTGTGGAGAGGAGACAGGTTACTGTACTGGTGTTTGAAAAAGAAACTGGTATAAAATGTGGTGCAATAAATACAAAAGAATTGGATCTGACAGATGACTGATTAAAAACACTGTACAGGAGTTTGTATTTTGTACATCATCATACTGGACTGCTGCTATACTGACATGTCTTTATATAGAGCCCAGCCTTGAGGAGAATCTCCAGGTGGAAAGAAGCGTCTCCCCCGAGGACACTGAACTGAGGACTTCTTCGTTAGAGGCCAGAGTGGCAGTCATTTCTACTTGTGCCCCCAAAAAACAACAAAAAACTGCTTTTAGGCCACTTTCCTCAAAATGAAAAAAACAAAAATCTACGCCCAGCCCTCAACACATTTCTGAGAGAGAGCAAAAAACACAGTTTAAATCCCGACGTTACTACAAGAAGAAGAGGTATCCATTTTGAAACACTTGTCCTATGTTCTTTAAATATACATTTCTGTATATGACCTAGCTAAATTGTGTAGCGACAAGCCGTGTGAAAGTGCTTTTCAGAAAAGTTTGGCAAAACAACCAACGGAAGAAAACAAAACAAAAAAAGGAGAGAAAAAGGAAAACGAGCATTTAAAGCGGTCACAGTACACAGCGTTACTGAAATGGACTCCGTCTGGGCAGTAGTTGCTACAGCCAGAATCAAACTTAAGGCTGGTTAACAATACTTTGAGACAGCACCAGTGATCACAAGCTGGGCTCCTCCATCTACAATACAAATAACAGTAACTGCTCGGAGGAAATGTGAGAACGGAACGTTCTATCCAAAAAGGAAAATAAAAAGGATTTGTCTTGTTGTTTAAAAAAGCGTTTTTTCCTTCTTCCAGGAACAACCGAAGAGGCAAGGCTCCGTCCCTCCTGATCTTTAAGTACTTTACAATATTATGAGCCAAGTATGTACACAATGGCGAGTGAGACTGGCAATATGAAAATCACAAGTACTTCTGTAATGTGATACCATTACACTATATACCATTATATTTCACCTTAATAGGACTATTTTCACAAAGAGGTCTGCGTAATGCTTAACACCTAAACAAACAAACATAATACACCACTCACTGAGATGAAGTGAGAGAATCTGCCTGTAAACATTAACAAACATAGATATTGTATATAATTATATTCATCTATACTCATAAGTATATTAAAACCGTGTTTAAGGAAGGTTGGAATGTAGTGTGGTCCTGAAAAAATTGCACAAAATCGATCATTCCCTCCCCCCGCCCCCAAACCCCACTCCTTTTCTGCCAGTAGAAGAAGAAGAAATACGACGACAGATCACGTCAGGGAGAGATGGACAAAAGGCCGGCTTGTTTTCCGTGAGGCCATCTTGTGTTTGAGATGCCGACCACAGCGTACAGCAGGTAAACGAGGAGATGAGCAGCACGGCGGTGGAGAGGTTCCGCCTCACACCTCCCTCCACTTCACTCGATGAGTTCTTCAAAGTGACGGAAACTGACGACGTGACAACACTTAAAAATTTCATAGGTGTAAAAAAAAAAAGGGAAATGCAACGAGGTGGTGGTCTGGGCCCTCCGATGGACGCAAGCGTGCTGGGAAGAGTGTAATCGGTGGTGCTTTATGGCAAGAGAGAAGGGAAAACGGCGCACAATGATTCCTATGCCGACACTCCAGTCACTCTACAGTGTTGGTCGTGTGTCTCGACGCTGAGCAGCAGCCATCACACTGGTCAAAAAGCACTGTATTCCCTTTTGGAGTGCGTGGCTTCGGTGGACCGGAGCGCAGGAGGCCAACAAGAGGGAATGAGGTATTGAAGGAGGTGTGGCGTCACTCTGCGGACTGTGGGTCCGTCTCTGGCTCTGGTTCCTCTTTGACCCTGATGGGGCTCAAAGCAGAGTGGCGCTGATGGGTAGAGTTGGAGCTGGAGTCCAAGGGACTGAGGGGGTTGTGACTGGAGCAACAGGGGCGGCCTTCCAGGGAGGAGGCGGTGAACGCCCCTGCCTCGTGGTCCCGGCAGAATGAGCGAGGGCAGAAATCACAGAGTGACGAGGCTGACGCGCCACAAACACTGCAGTCATGCCAAGGACATTCCCAGCGTCCTGCAGACAGGAAAAGAGGTGATTATGGAGATATAAAGAGTGAGTGAGTCACTGATGTGTGTGGGAGTTTTGTAGTAACAGATCCTGACTCAGTAATAGGTCAGGACGGGCAGAAATACATTTTATAAACCTGCATCATCTCAGAAGATGAACAAAAATTGTTATCAGCAAGATTTTGATGTTGTGCATCAATAGATTTGGATGAATTTAAACACACACACACACACACACACACGCAGGCGCTCATGTGGTCATACCATATGGCGGCTTGGTGAGGTTGAGACACAGCAGGTGGTACGACTTCGGACAGTCCTTTCTGTCACACATCACCAGCTCTCCTCCTTCTCCACAACAAAAGCAGAAGTACTCGTGTGTGTGTTTTCCCTCCAGCCGCAGCTTCCGCTTCTTCGGCTTCAACTTGGCGTTCCTGGCCTTCTCCTCTTTCTCCATCACCACAGCACTCTGGAGGAAACAATACAAGAAGACGAGGTTGGTTATGAAACGCACCTCATAAAGCCTGGATAGCGCTCACGTTGGAAGTGGAACTGGACTCAGGGCGATGAGATGGAAATGTCCTCACCGTCGGCTGCACCCCCAAGAATCCAGAGCAGTTGTCTGATCCACAGTGACAGGACGTTCTCCTGTTGCCCACACAGTGCAGGTTGTAGTTGAACGTCAGCTCTGTGCCTGCAGGAACACCAGGGACAAGACTCACATCAAATGGATCATCAAGCTTTGTCTGAGCGCCTGTACATATAGAAATGTGAGTATATGTAAACATGTGCGTCGTGTTTCCACATGGACTCACCAGCGTCTACATCACAAAGCGTGAAAAGTCCGATGTGAACGTCCCCGCTCACCGTCCACTTCTGGGTTTCACAGTTCGGGCTGCAGCTGTGGTTCATAAACCGGGCCGAGTTCCCCTTTGGGCCGGCGTCGATCACACGATCCTAGGAGACGATACAGATGTTCCGACATTGAGATTTGAGACAAGCTTGGTGGAGTTCTCGCATCTGAATGTTATGCATCAGTGTCGGTGATTATACCTTGGTGAGGGTGAGCATGTAGAAGTTGCTCACGTGATTTTCATGGGCACGTTTGATTCGCTGCTGGCACTCCTCTGAGTCTATCACCTCCCCCACGTACTCTGTCACTAGGTCACCCTGCAGAACAGACATCCCATTTGTACATGGTTTCAGGCATCACACAGACACTCACATTTAATATGACTTCAGGTATTAACGTCAAGGATGGTTCAACAGGACACGTGGATGTAGGCACCACTGAAACTCTGACCAAGGTCATTTCCAAGTTAAAGTATAATCACACAGGGAGAGAGCTTAGGTAAAGTTTTGACTTTTGACATGTCTGCAAACTGCTGAAATAATGGCACCTTAAATATGTGTCACTTAATTAAAAAATATGATTAAATCTGTAATATAAGGTCTTAGTTTGGATGAACATCTTTCTCATATATATATATATTCCATGTATTTCACAAGCTTAAACCTGAAATCACAATATTAGATTTGATTTGAAAACATTTCTAACACAGAATACAAATCCAGCTTTACAGTGAGATGCTGATGTTGTATATTAAGGTTGACATGCACCTTCCTGAGAGCCTGGTTTGCCCTGAGGCCCCAGCCACGGCCGTCCGTCTTCACCACTTCTGTCTCTGCATACAGCCGCTTCGTGAAACACTGGTTCTCACAGTTGTCTCCTGCAGGACACACCTGACAACCGAAACACGAAGGCAATTGGTTAATAAGTTCAATTCTATTCAAAAGATAGGCAAAAGGAACAGTAACTGATATGCACACAAACCTGTGGGTGACACTCGTACTGCAGCATGCGGTTGAGACACTGGGAATCAAGACTGCAAGGATGCTCATCTGTTGGTCTACAGTTGCATCGTGGGATTTCTGACAGGTCAGCTACGTGCACCTGCACTTTCCCCACTGGTTTGTTGGACTGCCACAAGAAATAAGATCCACAGAGAAGGTCAAATCACCGAAGACTAACTGAATATAATGTCCCTTTTTGTCTTAAGAGAGATTCTAAAGGGACATTACCTTGATACATTTGTATGGTGGAGGTTTGCGAGAGTTGCGTTCTTGCTCTAAAGCCTCCCTGCTCTCCCTCTGTGCCTTGAGCTCCTGAAACCGCCGAGCTGCTTCCTCCAGAGCTAAAACACAACACAATATATTTACAGATATTGATCCCAACAGATTTGACTTAAAGCTCAAGGAAACTTCAAAACAAAATTACCTTTCTTGAAGGTTTTGTTGATGTTGATCTGACCAGAGACAAAGTTCTTGTCATTCTCCACGTAGGGGAAGACGCGGCCCTGGTTGATCCAGTAGTAGTCGTGGGAGCCAAAGAAGAAGACGGGGAAGTCACCAATGTCGTGGCGCAGGCTCTGAATGTTTGATGGCACCAAGCGAGGGTTGCAGATTTCTGCAGGCCACCACCTGCAGAAAGAAAGGGACGAGAGAAAAGTCAAGACATAGGAAAAGAGTATAAAAAAATACTGTAAAAAAACATGTATTGAATGTACTTGGCAAATATTTACTTTACTTTTAATTGTTTTAAATTGAATCTCTTATCTGAAGACGGTTTTAGAAAAAAATACTTAATCTATGGCCACATAATCAATCAATTAGCACATAATCCTTTTTCCTTAATGGAAGAGAAATTGTCTTTGTCTGAACAACCACGTCAGACCCACTTATTACCACCAGACTTATCCTTTAAAAGTAATGAAACCATAAACTGACAGCTGCAGTTTTTCAGCCGTCTAAGATCAGTTGTCTCTGCGTACCTGTAGTTGCCGAGCTTAACCCAGACAATTTGTTTGTAGTGAGGTTTCTTCCCTGCCCTGCAATCACTGCAGGACCACGCTCCCTCCGGCGTCTCGATCTCCAAACACTCCGGGTGGAAGGAAGCTGGGCAAGAGTCGCAGCACAGCAACTTGCCTCCTACATTTGTATAGATGTAAACATGGGGGTGTGTGTGTGTGTGTGTTTGTATATATGTGAGTGTGTGCATGCGTTTTTGGGAAATGGTAATGCAAAGAGAGGAGGAGTGTACGATTAGGTGATGCACCGTAAAACCTGGACAAACTCTGAATCTCATTTGCAGACAAGCCAAAGAAAAGCATAATCTAAACAAAAGCTGAGGAGCAAACCAGACAATACACAGGGCTCTGTGCAAGTCGTGGTTACTCAACATGAAGAGCGATATTAAAAAAAGAGATCTTGTTGGGAACTCTTCAATCTAAAACCTGGCCTGAAATGAAAGACTGAGGCCAGGAGCTTTTTGCTTGAGTGAAGGATCCTGCGACAGTAAAGCAGGAAGAGGAATGAACGCCTGCGTCTGATTCTCAGGACGGTTACTTTCACTGCAGCAGCAACAGCATGTCTGGCAATCAGATTCAGAGCACTGTACCAAGACCAGTCTAAAGGAAATACATGCGGCAGCACAGGGGGTAAAATAAGCCAGCGAGTTAACACAGAATCGGGGTTATACTCGGCTAACAAATTACTGGCAAAAAAGCAGGCATGCCAGTACAGCCAACTTTTCCCATCACACATCCTGCACAGACCAGCTTGCATGGAATCATATACTTTCAAAATGTTGAACTTTAAGGTTTTTCTCTTTCTTAAATGAAATGCAGAACCAACATCAGAACTTGAAAGAGTCATTTAACAAATCTAGTGCGGTTTGGGATAACATTCCATCCAAGGCAGGTCAAAGCTCGAGAAAAGGAGGTAAGCCAGAATTTGATTAAATCTGAAAAAATTCCCAGTCAAAAGTAAAAAAGGATGAGAAAAGAGATGAGGCTGAAGAAGGCCTTTCAAATAAAAGGAAACAAAACAAGCCCAGAGTGCTGAAGCAGAGAAGCAGTGCACCTCCAGCAGCGAGCAGCTCCACAAACCACAGACAGAACCTGAACTGATCCAGAGCATCAGGGAATCATACAGTGGTTTCAGAGCTAGAGGTTTGAGGACCAATTGTATTTTTCCCATTTTGACTGTTCATGCTCGGCACAAAACAATCTCACATTGGGCCTCGTGCAAGAACAACTCGTATGAACAGATTATAAAGTTATTTAACTTGAATATGGTTTCCTTCTAATTAGAATCTTTCTTAAAAAGCTACTCAGATTGGTTGTACAAGCGACGTACAGATAATGTCTTTATTAATAGGAAGAAGAAAACGATTGACTTTCAGAATTATAATGTGAATTAGGAATCAATTAAGTTTAAATATGCCAAAAATAAACTAAAATAATAGCTATTGATGAATAAATTATATATCTTTTTATGCCAATTTAATGAGCAGTCTGACTCTTCTTTCAGATAATCTTGGAGAATATATTGTTCAGATTAAATTATTATTATGATATTATTCAAGTTTAACTATTCCTGTCTGGAATAGTGTTTTACACTAATACTAAAACAGACACTGCTGCATGTTTTCTTCTTTTGTCTGTTGATTTCCAACAGCAGGACCTGAAGCATTTCTTGTCACTCTTGAATAAAAACTGCCCATAAAAGGAGTGGAGCAGATGGACATACACGCCGGTTTGAGGGCCTCAATTATACTAATGATGATGGAGTGAAATTCATCGGTTTGAAATGAGCAACAAGACTCAACTTTTCACGGCAGGAAAAGCCAAGGTGCTCAAGGTAAATTTCAGTCAATTGGATCCATTTTTTCTTAATGTGCATTTTCAAAAATGCAAGACAAAAAAAAACAGAGAGGAAACATTTATTCTAAACCGTCACCTCATGTAATGTCTGCCTCTAGTGATACCAGCACAGTGGACTATTTATAAGTCATGGTGTTCAGCTGAATGCAGAGGTTGGGCCCAATGTGTCCTCACTTAATGCTCCTCAGAGATCTTTTCTCGCTCCTGACTCCTCAGAGCAGAAATAAGAGCTTTGGCCTTGAAGATGAAGGACCAGAACCATTTCTTTCGAGGAGTGAGGAGCAATCATTTAATTTGATCATTTCATCTTATTGTCGCTGTAATCTATGGCAGCAGATACAAAACCAGGACCATGAAACTAAGGCAGCTTCAATGAATTTGTTTTGTTATTTACACCTGAACTTTTCCTGCTGGGAAATGTCAAAAATATTTTTGAAAAAGGACTGTTAGCCTGTTTTGCAAATCCGACTTCTCATATAACCCCAAAAAGAGAAATGTTCTTGCATGAGGCCCATTGTTTTCTGTTGATGTGTTAGGGATCTTGGCTGAGGTTACTTAGCGCCACTCTGCATTTAAATTAACTGCGGGTTTAACCAGTTAATTAACTTTGCACCTCCAGGCTTTGAAATGAAAGATGCTCACAAAAGAGGGGGGGGGGGGACTAAATCAGAACGGTAGCAGGCAGAACACAAACAAAGAGCAGTGGGACAATGGAGAAAGAGAAAAACTGTTCAGTTACCTTTCCCAACATTCTTTTTGGTAGCTGACGAAGGAGAGGGAATCATAGGTAATTTCAACTCAGCACGATTTGACTCAGTCAGAAGGTAGTGGGACTTATAGGCATATGAACTTAATATGGTGTCAGTAAGGTCTTGCACTAACAGCCCTACACGAGACACACAGGAAGAGACGGGGGTGAGCCGCAGTCAAACTCGAAATTACCCAAAATTCAGAAAGAACAAACACGCAGTCTCTCTCTCGCATACACACAAACACACATATGCACACAAACAGACGGTTATAACACAAGAAAGTAACAAGTAAAATAAAGTTTGTCCCAACACAACAAGGCCAAACAGTGCACTCAACTTTTTGTTTAACAGACAAAACATCAGATCAAAACTGTTTCAAGTCTAAATCGTGTGTCCTCCCACTCATCACCATCCAGGGCTTTGTTTAAGTGGAGTGCAGTGTGCCTGGATCGTTGGTAGTGTTAGTATTATGATGGAAAACAAATATTACATTTCACAGCACTGGGGTTCATGATCAACATAACCAAACACGAAACATGTAATATCTAAGATTAAATATCCAAACATATATAACACGTCATATATACACGTCAGTATGTGAGGTTTCAGTTTTCACTCATGAGATGTTACTTCAACTCTGAATGTATCAAAATGGTTATATAACAAAAAACTACAAGCATGGAGGATGATCAGCTCATTCTTATTGTTTAACCACAATACTCAGGTCAAAAGTCAGTTAAAGCTAAATCAGCAAAAGTGCAGGAAATTCTGAACTTCTGCATTTTTGTGCTGCGTCATTTCAGGGTCGCTGCTGGATCCCAGTCGGAGAGGAAGGCCGTGAGCGTGCACACGAGTGAGAGCTTACCTCGGGCACACAGGAAGCACCAGCCCACGTTGACAGGTGAGGTGAGGAGGCCGTTCCTCTTGGCGCTGCCGTGGCTGCTGCAGATCATGATGTGATGGGTGAGGGCGACACTACCCGCCGCCACGCAGCCGTCTCCCGTGTGATAGGCCGACGGACAGCGTATGCAACGCATCAGGCGACCTGGACGGAAAGCAGACCAGAGGGAAACGATAACAACTCAGTGTGTCACTTGACAACAGGTACGGGTTTGTAAACTGCTCATGTAGCTGTGATACAGCTCAACACACACAACAATTTTGGACTGTACCAACAAAAAACACAATCAACAGTATACATAGCACAACAAGCAGCCACAACACTACAACTGATCCTGAAGGGTTTTAAAAAATATTTGAGCCATTTCCTCTCCATCACTATTTTAAAAGGTTTTAGGTTTTACTTGCTTTCCAGCTTTTCTAAACTACTGATATGTCGAGTTTTCCAGTGTGGTCAGAATCAGGCATGAAATCAGCCTGGTGTCACCACATTTTCACCAGATACTCACACTTTGATGTAAAAGCTGCATCTCGTCTCTCGTTTCCAATGCACCATCATCTAAAGTCAACTCACTGTATCTTTCTGCAGTGTACCTTTCAGTCAAAGTGTTCCTCCTAAAGTGGCACCTTTGGGTCGGTCGTCTCCTTCTGAATCTAATTTCCACATGCTGTCTTTTTGCTTCCTCTTGCGTGTCTCTCTTACATATTCTAACAGGAGGGCATAGTCTTGACGCTTTCGCACTTTAATATTTCTGCTCTTTTCTACTGCCACTGGTCAATATAAATCAGCTAGAAGCCGAAGATATAATGAAAAAATAAACTTTTCATATATTTTCGTCACATTTTGCTGATGTAGCTCTAGCTCACTGCCCTAAAGCTTCCAATGCAGACTCAGATAGGACATGAGAGAAGCTGAAAAACAAAGCAGGCGCTCTTTTACCTTTACTAGCTCTTTGCAGGTCTCTCTCCAGGCAGCAGGTAGAGCAGCTATGCTGTGGGCAGCAGAAGCCTCCGCCCGGACTGCTGGTGGTGCCCGGGAGTTTACGGACGCAATCCTCGTGGTAGAAACACCCGCATCCCAACACAGAGCATCGCGTCACCTCCTGGCCCACGGTTTTACAGCTGAAACACGGATGATTGCCTGGAAGGAGAATGAAAGACTCTGATAGTAAAGAGCCAAACAAAGAGGATGTGATGGTGGAGATGCAGTCGACTCGTTCCGATTCACTCACCGTTCCTACATTCCAAACACGTGAATCTGCCTTCGGGAAGGGACGTCAGGCCGAGACACTCCAGGTGAAACTGTCTGCTGCAGTCACCTTCACACACCACCAAACCTTCTCCATACACCTCACAGATCTACTCGCAACACAAAAACATAAAGAGAAAACAAGGATTACAACATAATATAATTCAAAATATATACTCACTATATAATGTAGAAGAAAGAGCCTTTTAACAAAGATGAATCATGAGCAGTTCTGACCTGGCAGACAGTGTCCCTCTTGCCGGTGCTGCTGTCCTGACGAGATAACCCGGAGTCTACAGACTGAGTATCTGAGGCGTCTGCATCTGCTGCTGCCGGACTATCCAGACTCTTCCCGAATAAACCCTGTGATATAAAGAGAGTCAGTGTGTTGATGGGTTTTGTGTGAAGAACAGACACCAAATGAGTTCTCACAAGTGTGAAGATTTCCAAACTAGTACCAGGCACATGTGACAGGTGGTACAACAAATTATTATTAGCAATATATGTATGTATGTAGGTACAATTGTGTATGAGGGTATTTCAATACATGTACCTGTGGATCATTGAGACCTCTGGAGTCGGAATCAGAGGTGTCTCTGTACTGAGATGAAGCCATCTCCACATCTGTCGACGCTCTGCTTCGCTTCTTGAGGGGCTTGCAGGCATCTGAGATCTCACTGGCTCCTGGAGAACGACAAGTAAAATAATAATAATAGTAATATCAGTTTCACTTTCTTAGAAGTAAAGAGAGGTCCCATCCCAGAGGTTAACGGGAAGTATAGGAGAAGGATTGTCCTACCTTTCTGTGAACCTGTCCTAAGTGTGGTTTCAGGAGCCATCTCCGCCTGTGAGGAGGTTAAACATGAAAGTTGAGGCTGTAGTGCTGTTCATTCATTCTTATTCAGGTGATTGCAGGTTAGTTGACTACATTCAGATCAACCACATTACTGCAGATTATAATGAAGCCCCCTCACTCACTGATGGATTACACACACAGAGGGCTACAGCCAAAAAACACTCAAAATGGTCTGGTGGGGAAAAGGAGTGTAGCTGTAACTTTCCAGTGTTGTAATATATTATAATTATCTCATAATATTACAGTGTGGTGTTTTTGTATCTGTCATGTGATTTCACTTGTGTAACTAGTCTAACCAGACATCCTAGGTCATATTTTCTTATTAAGTCCTAATAAAAACGCATGTTATATTCAGGTAAATATTTGATAGAGAACCATTTAGAAAACCATCTGCCTTAAACTGTGTATAACCTGTGAGCTTCTTTTGGTCTGGACACCAGGTGACCTGCAGTGTTACCTGTTCCTTTTTGGTCTTCTTCTTGGGGACGGGATCACCGCCCCTCTCTGACTCAGACCTGCTCCTGACGGACCGGCGCTGCAGCTTCCTCTCCTGAGAACCTGAAAACACAAAAAAATGTTTAGCTGCATCTCCTAGCATATTTATGATGTCATTCTACACGTCCTTCATCGTGTCTGTGTTCTACTAACCATGTGGACTACTGTGGTGGGACCCAGGAGAGGAGGTCTGCTGCATTCCTCCCTCCTCACTCCTCCGACTGGCGGGGGATCCTCTCCTCTCATCTCCTTCTCCCTCTGCCTCTCCTTCGCCTTCACCTTCGCCTTCGCCCTCTCCCTCGCATTCTCCTTCTCCTTCTCCTTCACCCTCACCTTCGCCTTCTCCTTCTTCCTCCCCTTCATCTCCGTCTTCCTCTTCCTCTGGACTTGGCTCAGGTTTAGCTCTGCTGTCCTGCAGAAAGCATGAACATGTATCCCACACCTTACATGACAACACTGTAATTTTATTTTGTCTGAGGAGGTTACACCAACCTCAGGAGAGCAGTATCCCAGGTCAGGCTGCCGGGCCTCCCCCTCCACTCTCTCCTCCTTCTCCTCTTCGTTGTCTCTTTTTGGGGATGGAACTGCTTTTTTCTGCAAGAGAGGCCAGTCACACTTTGTGATCTCCACATTCAGCCTCTTCATGGTGATGGAAAGTGGCAGCAGCTTTCGGGCCGCTGCGGTTTTCCAGGCCCGAACTGGTGGTGGAGATTCCTGCCGTGTTTGTGCATCACCATCAGCGTTCTGTTTCGGGGAGCTGGTCTTACGCTGGTCCCCCCTCTGGTTCTTCTCTTCATTTGAGGCCTGGGAGTTTGTGTTGTCATCCGTATTTGAAACACTACACTGTCTACGCGGCAGCTGCCTTCTCGGTGGCTGCTCTCTGTCTGGTGACTTCACTCCTCCTCCTTCCTTCTTAGTGATTGAGCCGCTCGAGCGCCGATTTCGTTTCTCTGCCCTGACAGTGGGCTTTCTGCTTGACGGGCCTTCACTGGGGTCAGGGTCAACATAGATGAAGGTGTAGGTGTCAATTCGCGCCTGCCGGGTCATCAGGAAGGCATCCTCGGCGTGGCCCACACCTACCTCCCACTGAGAACGCTCCCGCTGAGCAATAGGCTTCAGAAGCTTGAGACGAAAAAACATGGAAAAGACATGAAAATAAAGAACTGGTCTCACTATCAATTAATTGTGGCTGACTCAAGTATGTCCTATGAAGAGAGCAGCTTAGAAAAGGCTTCAACTGCTCAGCTACAGAGCGGCTATTATTTATTTTAAAGAAGGCAGCAAATATTCATATTACTTTTTTGATAGCCAAAACATATGAGATTACCTTTTCTGCCAAGAAAATTGGATGCATAAATTATTTCAAAAGACATTCACTGCTCGCATTTTTACTTACTTTACTTTTCTCTACAAGGTTTGTGGTCTTGCGCAGAGTATCAGCCTGAAGTTCCTCAAACTGTTGCTTCCCTTGGTACATGACGATCCTCTTCTCATGGATCCACGCTCGCTCAGCGACACTGCCAAAGAACTGGACGTGATACTCCCTGTGACCTGCACAGCAACAGGGAGGTCAGCGAAACAAGCTGTGGTGTTTATGCTGTATTTCAAAAATTTGTAAAACAAAACACGCAGAGTAAGAGTTTATTAAGATTTTTTTGTTTGGACGTACGTGTTCCCTTACCCCTGGTGTTGATGCGAGTGTGGACCTTCATCTGTGGGTCAGATGAGATCATGCAGGGCCACCAGGGGTAGGTGCCCACTTTGGACCACACCAGATCTCCTATCATAAACTCCTTGCAGAAGCCCGTCTCTTGGATTACTGATGGATGATGGACCTTCGGAACCTATACATAAAAATGAACAGTCACTGATCTGCTTTCACACTCCAAGATAAGTATGTTTAGTGCTACTACTCAAACTGATCTGAAAAGTGAACGGTCGGTTTCTTGCCTTCGGGGTCTTTGGTTCAGTTTTGATAACCGTCTTCTGAGGCTTCTTTGTCAGGGCTGGGGGGGTTTCTCTCGGCGGGGTTTGGACGTGGATGTCCTCTGTCTGGTCCGTGGTACCTGCCTGTGTTTGTCTCTCCTCCAGGCTCTGTTCCTGGACCTGCAGCTGCAGCCTTGCACTCTTTTTCCGCTTCTCCTTCTTCCTCTCATGTCTGCGTTGCATCGGAGTAGAATCGTTCCTCTGAGACTCGCTCTGAAAATTAGAAAAATGTTTATATATAAAAAAAGAGCTGAGAGCAAATCTTCCTCAAATATCAATTTCTTAGGAGCTGTTACGAAGATGATTAAAAGTAAACTACAGTGTAACAATTCTATATGAATGTTAATAGGACTGATTAGACCTAATTTAGTGTGAACTAAACATTTCCTGTAGATCAGTATACACTGCGTGATCATTTTATGTAAGGTATGAAATTGTATCTAGCCTGGAAAAGGGGGAGATTTCTGGCTTTTAAAAAGTTTTAACTAACAGCAAACCAAATTCATAAAAATTTGGGATAAAAACCATTCTTTGGACAAAGCAATCATATACGCATGTATTACCTGCAGCTCTTGCAGTAGGTCTCCACACAGCGCAGATTCAAACAGCTCTTTTCCATTCTGATACGTCTTTATGATCTTTAGCTTGATCTCTGGAGAGCTGGTTTTCATCAGCACCCCACCAGGGGTGTTGGACGGGGTGTGGATGGGCTGAGATGAGGGGGTACTGTCCACAAGTGAGGGGGGAGGACTGGAGGAAGGCAGGTGTAATGGAGGGGGAGGGGGGAGAGTGTGGGTCATGATGTGAGGCGTCTGGGACAGGTGGTGCTGTAAGGGCAGTGGCGGGGGCGGGGGACTCTGTCGGTGCGGGAGTGTTTGTATATGAGGTGGGTTCGAGTGGAATGGGTGCGCGTGGTGGTGATGATGGGGGAGATGATGGTGGTGGTGGAGGTGCGGGTGATGTGTGGGCAGCGGCGGAGACACAGGAGACAAAGGCCTCTCCTGGAGACCCGGGCCTCTCAGGACAGTCCCCTCCCCGGGCAGGAGGCCGTGGTCTCCATAGCTCCGTATGGCCCCGTAGCCATTCGCCGAGCCGTTGGGGAACTGCGAGTACATGGAAAACTTGGCCTGCGGCTCGTATATGCCCAGGCCAGGCGGGAAGCCATTAGAGACCTGCTGCATGTCCTCCGAGGCTGACGGCGGGTAGGAGAACTCTGCATCCAGGGCAGCATCATAGGAGGGACCACCATCCTCGCCCGGGTCACTGCCGGTGTCGCAGGTGCCTTCCTGTCTGATGTTGGCTGAGTCAATGAGCTGAGGGGGTTGCTGAATTGTATTTCCCATGATCCCTTGCATGAAAGAGAAGGAGAAATCCATTGTTGGGCTCCTGCATCCTTAACTGTCTTTTTCTTTGACTGGACCTGTCAGCAGAGACATAATCAAATGAGGGACTCGGAAGCTGAGTTTTCACAACCAAGACGGAGAAATCCCTGCAATGCTCAGCTCAAGATCCTCTCTTATATCCTTAACTTTAAAATTAAAGGACCAGGTGGATATTGTGAGATACATTTCCTTTTTCTCTTTGGGGTAGGCGTGACTTAGAATTTTTTTCACGCACACTTCTTCTAAATGAATTACACAATTCGAAAGTAAACCGATGCTTGTTTGATTTCATTTTGAGATGTTGTTCAGGAGCAAGTTCTGGGTCAGAGTTCATTTCTGGATTATGAGTGAAGAACCAAATCAGAGAACATGGTTTCACATATATGAACCCCCAGTTCTTACCACTCTCTACGCATGGTCTATACATTTTATTTGGGTTGTAGTATCCACAGGTGTAGTACACACTAAAGACTACACATGGCGGCTCCATTATACTTTGCCAACAGGCCCAGAATCCTACCGGTGCAACTTCTCTTGTAGAAGGTCATGCCTCTGCTTTTTCAGTGAGTCAGTTGATTTGTGGTTGTGCTATCAAACATACTGTATTTAGTAATATTCAACTTGTAGGAACAACACAATCTAAAAATGTGTATTGACTCCAGCCAGGTACCTTCGCTGCACCACAGGTCTGCATCTACACTGCTGGTGCGTTTGTATGTGTGGCAAACAAACGGACTGCGGGGGATCCAGAGCAGCATGAAGCTTTGTCCCCAAGCTTCATCAGAAGATGTTTTGTGATATGCTGTAGCACCATCCTGATAATACATCATGAGTCTAATCTAACGTCAGCTTCCAATAAACCCAAGAGCTAAATCAATCTGTAGTTTGATTGAAATATCACGTCATCAGTCATCGTCACCTCAGGAATATGACAAATAAAAGGGATCCAAAAATAATCCCTGGATTCCGCCTTACCTGGATGGACAAATCTAGAAATGTTATTATTTCATCCAAACACAAAAGTCAAACGAGTTGAAGCTTGTTCAATCATTTAAAAAGGGGTTGATTTCTCAGTGTGTGGTTTACTTAAATGTTCAAACTTTAACAAACCCTCAGTCAACATCTCCACCACTTCTCTTGAGCTCTCTCTGAAAACACTGCAGAAGTTCAGCTGGCCCCTGTCCCCAAGTTACAGATGTTTTTTAATTCCATTAACTCCCAACACATGGTGCGATGAGCGATCCCAGGCAAAACAAAGAGCAGCTACCGGTGGCTGCTGTGTCCTCCTCCACCTGACACGTTTTAATAGACTGGGATGAAGAGGAATTCATCAGGTTAAAGGTGTTTGGAGCTCGCAGAGGGGGGGGGGGGGGGGTCACGGTGGACACACTGATCCAGAGGTTGTGCTTTAATTTGCGGACAGTCAGGGTGGCTAGCACCGGGGGGGGGGGTAGGTTGGAAAACGGGAGATGTAAACATCCATTAAGTGTCAGCTAACGGTCACCAGCCTGCGATAGTGAGTCGTGGTGTTTTTGGTGGGATCATATCTGGTGTCTTGTGTTTTCACGGCTACCTCAAATCGGAGGAGTTGCGCTCAGCTCAACGAGTGCGCAGACAAAACACTGTTTCATGAATGATCTTATAGCTCCCTGCGATGTTAGCATAAAGCTACCTGACATCACAGAGGCTGAGACATTGTTCCCCCCCTTCTTCCACCGTCAGACAACAGAACACGAAGCGGAGACGCCGCCATTCGTCTTCCTGCCTCGCGCGAATAAACGCTCCCGGTTGTCGCTTGTCCATTTTAGGAGCCTCGCGCGTGCAGGGGAGAGATGAAAGGGGGAGAGCTAACGTCGGGCTAAGCTAACGCTCACTCGCCAACATGGCTGCCTGTGCCCCTTTAAATCAAATTGTCTGGCCGTGATTATAGCTCCATCACCGGGGGGTTCGAGGGGAGAAGAATGTGCCCGAGAATAAGCGGCCGAAAATGGGGTGTGTGGAGGGAAAAAGGGAAGGGGAGGACGGACGCGGGCATCGACCGCGGCGGCTAAAGGCAAACACGCTTATCGCTAGAAAAGAGGAGAGAGAGAGGGAGAAGGGGCAGCGCGGATATTGATGCCGAGAGATGCAGGGAAATTACACAGGAAAGAAAAATGTCAGTACCTTCAGCGTGTCCCATTCTAAACACATACACCAGCCAGCGACGTCTCCTCGTTTAATCTGGGGGGGCAAAGAAAAGGAGGGAAATTAAAAAATATAATCCTGTGATAGTGGGTAAAGCGCAGGCCTTTCCTTTTCTGCTTTAACGCAATTCTCCACACGCAGGAGGAGGAGGAGGGGGGTGTTACGCTATCTGCTCGCTGCCCAATCCCGAAGCCCGGCTCTTCCTCAATGTGGGGACTGAGGCATGGAGAGAGAACCCTGCCACAGGCACCGCGTCCGGAACAATGATCCTCCGAATAAGAATCAGGATTAAATCATTATGGATCCTGGTTTTCCTCTGGGTTTCACAGAGGCATCGTGGTTTATAGTCCCAATCCCAGAGATCCAGACTGAATGGAGGAGGTCACCAGGAAGTGTAGTGTATGTGTGTGTAGCATTGTGTCAGATGTAACAATAATCAGAATAACAAATCATAATATATCCTAGTTTCCCTCTTGTTTAACAGATGTATCATGGTTTCTAGTCCCAATCCCAAAGATCCAGACTGAATGGAGGAGGTCACCGGGAAGTGTTGTGTATGTGTGTGTAGTATTGTGTCAAATGTAACAATAATCATAATAATCATAATAATGAATCATTATGTATCCTGGTTTTCCTCTGGTTTAACAGAGGCATCGTGGTTTCTAGTCCTAATCCCAGAGATCCAGGCTGAACGGAAGAGGTCATTAGGAAGTGTAGTGTACGTGTGTGTAGTATTGTTTCAAATGTAATAATGATCATAATAATAATGTATCCTAATTTTCCTCTGGGATAACAGAAGTATCATGGTATCTAGTCAATGCCTAATCCCACAAATCCAGACTGAACTGAGGAGGTCAACAGAAACACTCCAGCATGAGTATTCAAAGTGTATTATTGTGTCAAATATAATGACAAAAATGATAAAATAATAATAATAATAAACTGTGTTTTAATGGCGTCTTTCAAAACCAGCATTACAAGAAGATTCACTGTGTAAAATATAAGTGCAAAGTCAGCAAATCATACCAAAGTCAACATTTGATTCTCTGACGAATAGAAACTAAGAAGTTCAGCTTGCACTTGTGTGGTTGGTTCTCAACATATTAGACGTATTGCTGCTGTGTTCAACTATAGACTGACTAAACTGGTGCTTCATTGAAGCAGGTGAAACCATTATTTCTGATTTGGTTCTTCACGGATAATCCATCAATTAACTCTGACCCAGAACTTGCTCCTGCGCAACATCAAAGCCCAAAAACTGAAGACATTTCAAAATGAAATCAAACAAGCGTCATCGGTTTAGTTTCGCATTGTGTAATTCATTTAGAAGAAGTGTGCGGGAAATACAATTCTAAGTCACGCCTACTCCAAAGAGAAAAAGGAAATGTATGTGATGGAGGGGGATACCAAGAAAAGGGCCAAAAGTGGATTTTTAGAGTCATCGTGGATAAAGGCTGTGAGCAGTATTGAATAACTGTGTTGACTTTTCTTCCCACTCTGATGCAGAAGTTTTTGGCACCAGAGTCTCTGGCTGAATTTTCTACGCCTCCTTGCCTGATCTGAAGCCAAGAGGAGGGCAAATATTAAAAACAAAACTCTCACTGTGTCTCTCTTCCCTCGGACCACAAATATTGCAGGCAGCCAACAGCAGGGGTGGACAAATATCCGCCTGGGGACCATATCTATTCATCCTACAACAAAATTCAGTCCCATGAAGAAAGATTCATTAATCAAACACTTCTCTAAAACAATTATGACAAAAAGAGAGCATTATAGCCTTCAAGAAGGAAGCTGTAGCTCTGTTAGCCCTCATTCAATAGTGGAGAAATTGCATCTGGATTCAAATACAACCCGAAAACAAACTGAAACACAATAACATACTAAAAAATAAAACATTTCGACATCCACAACATCCACAACACCCACGGTGAATGTGAAGGGCCACTGGTTTGGTTTTCCCAAGTCAGAAGTCCTGACTTGGAATCATATCTGTTTTCCATATCAATTAATTTTTTTGAGTACAGAAATACAGGACTCTTTTTTTTTTTTTTAAATGGCTAAAGGTCTTCCACCCCTCTTATGTCAAATTAAATGTTTACATTCTGTGTCTTTGGGGTTGTTTGGATGTATTTATGGCTGTGTTTGGTCTCTTTATAATTGTTTAGTGTTTCTTTGTGTCATTTTCAATGTCACTATGATAGCTTTATCTTCTTTTAGGGAATGTTTTGTGCTTATCTGGTCACTTTCTGTCTCTCTATAGTGGTGTTGTGTCATTGTGTAGTCATTTTGTGTTGCTTTATAATCACTTTGTGTCTCCTTGTGGTTATTTTAATCGTTGTTTTCATTTTGCATCCGTAGTTACTCTCCGTTTCTTTGTAGCTTTCTTTCTTCTGTATGTTTCCCTGTAGTGCGACTAACAAAAGATCATCTTATCTATGTCATATTGTGTGTCTGGGCTTGTTTTGCATGCCTGGTCTAAGTAAACACAGGGTCAACAGTACAGTGAAAGGTGATGGACAAGAAAAAACAGGTCAGCTCAGCAGTGCAATAACACAATTTAAATAAAACCAAAGTAGAAAGAGCTTACTATAAAACAAATTCAAATACTATGCTAAAACGTTACACATTCAAAGGTGTAGTGGGACATTCGTTCCAAATGGAGAACAACTTTAACTGTATGGAGTGTGTGTGTGAATATATTGCACATGTTTATATGTAGGATAAATCTCTTAACTGTGCAATATTCATTCTGTCTTTGCAACACAATGGTTGATGTTAAATCCAGTCACTGAACAAAGTCTTCCATTAACATATTTTTCTTGTTTTTTTATATATAAGTATTATTATCCTTACACTTTAGTATATTACAAAATACTTGTCATTACTTACTAATGCCTATTTTTGCTGTAATATTAAAAGTGTCCCCATTGTGGGACTAATAATGGATTATCTTATCTTAAATTCGGTGCACCTTTTGTGTATCAGTTGTTGTACATTTCAGCATTTAATGCAGGTAAATGTCATTATAATTGTTTAATTGTGTTATTATTCCCATTGGAATAGTTTTCCATCACACTGTGAGTATGTTAGTGGTCATTTTGTGTCGTTGCAAGTGTTTTTTCTTTTTCACGGTTGTGTTTCTGTGGCTCTCGGTGTGTTTCGTTATGCACATGTGATCATTTAACTGGACTCTGTGTGTCTCTCATTTGCAATCGCTCCCATGTCAAAGACGCTCCAGGCAGAACTCACAGCAGGAAACGGTCTGAAACGAGGTGCACGCCCACTTGTACGAGAAGTAGGTGGAGTTTCTTTTTTTCTTTTTTTTTCTAAACCCCCATGTGACTGCTCTGTGATCGGATGATCTCTGATGGCTCTGCGCAGCTCCCCCGCGCATGTGCAGAGGAACCTGACCTTCCAGTGCAGCTGCCTCCGGAGGCTGCGCACACCGAGCGGACTCCAACACGACAGGTTTCAGGATCCGCGCTGGACATCATGAACCCTCCGTAAATGGGTTTATCGTCACGTCGGTCGCTTCTCTCGTCGCTCCCGTTTCCCTCGGCCGGTTGTTGTGGATGGATCGCGGTGTTCACGCCGCACCGAGAAGCCTCACTACGCCCAGTCAGCAGCAGCAGCAGCAGCCATAGCTGGGTCGTCGACGCTGGAGGTGCGTGAGCTGCCATTTTCCCTGGTTAGCTTTAGCCTACACCAGGCTAAGCTAACGGGCTAAGCTAGGCTAGTAGTGCAGCTGATAGCGTGATGCTAATTTAGCACCAGTGACATTCAATGTGTTTCGTGTGCTGTGTTTTATTTGTGGGTGAAATATCTACTGCCCCCCCCCCTCCTGGTTTGAGATCGCTTGGACCGTTTGGATTTAGCAGCTACACGGCTAGCTTACGTCAGTGGAAAAACCCCGAAACGCTGCCGGATTCCCTCCCCGAGTTTCGGGGTCTAGTTGCCTCTAGTTTAAAAGTCTTCCGTGTTATCGTTTGCTGAACCTAAGCATGGAGGCTTGTGTAATGTTTGTGTTTGTGTGCAAGGCAGCCGATGAACGGAGCTGATGAGTAATTCACGTGTCATGCGTGTAGTCAATGTGTTGTTACGTAATGGTAACTTGTACCGATCATATTGTTAACTGCTAGCGTGACAGGATTCTGGATTTAGTGGTTTTTGAAGCTGGTTTATAAACGATCTTAAACTGTCCAAGACACAAATCGTTAAATCTAGTGAATAGTAGCTTGTTGATATTTAGCTTGAATCATTAAGACGTAGGCTAATGTTGTCATTCACAAACTAATTTCCAGATACAAATATATTATATCCACTCATTTCAGATTGATCAGACTTCACACAGGCTAAGATTTGAAGAACAGGGCCTTGTCGTGCACATGCTTGTGTTTTGTGTTATTGTGTTTCTCACGCTGAGAACTTGCGGATCCTGAACTCAGCGTTGCAGCTTCTGTATTTTTCCAGTTCGCGTGTAGCAGACCCCTGTGAATGAAGTGTAATTTGACACCTGTCTGCTCTCTCTCCCTCCCTGACTCCTTCTTCATGTCCTTTTTAACAGAATCCTGTAATCTTGCCCCACAATGGCGGTCTTCAGTCACCAGGTGATCTCAGCAGTCACTAGATCAAGGTTAGTAAGCAACGCATGCCTGCCCACACACCTGTCTGCGTGTAAGAAGATCTCTGGCCACGCAGAGCAGGCAGGAGCACTTTGACAAAATGTACAAATAGTTCTCTGCATAAAGTTCAGTGACGGCAATTACAGGGGAGGGGAATCAAAAGCACAGCATGTCTCTTTCTACATTGTGGTCGTTGCTGTGAGACCTTTTGACCCCAGTGACACACAAAGGATCCGAGATTGGGCCACTGGAGTCGAAACTACCCAAAAGCTCAGTTTGTTTTAGTAGCAGCTGTTTCTCTTCTCTGACCTCACCAGTACGTTCAGATAGCAGTTTATTTATATTCTGAACTTTGTGTTTTAGGTAAACTTTTCTTAGATTGTGTTTGAATATCCTGCTGTCCTGTATTATAGTGTTAGGATGGAGGTGGACACAATACGTGGTTAATATCAGTGAACAAAACTTACTTGTTGTTAGAGCCCAAGTGATTTATCAGTCTGCAGATCGGCTGATAAGAGCTTTTTTCACAGACGTGAGTATCAGCGCTTGTTTGCTGATATGAAACTTGTATTTCACAGAATAATGCAATCCAGAATGGATTGACATTTTTCATAAAAAAGTGTTTATCTTGTTAGTTCAAGTTCTTACTCTTTGTGTTTGTTTTCTTTTTAATTATAGTTATTTACAATAAAGGTTTTGGGTAAACTGTAAAATATATAGTCTTAATTACATTTCTTTGTCGTACGGTTTTGGTGATGATTTTTTAAATACATTTATCTGATATATATTGGTATTGAAAATAATATTGGTAATAGCATCACCCCCCAAAGCTCCATATCTGTCTGTTTCTACTTCTCTTAGATATATAGACATTTTTGAGTTTTTTTATGTCCAATATATACTAATTGTTGACCGCACGAAGGTCTATAGAGATGGTTGGAAACATGGAAAGTTATGAACAAAATATTTAACCTTTTCTGTCAACTTAGCATTAATTATCAAAACTGTCACTGTGCATTTGTGATCAACCTGTCAGGTAATTAGATACATATGGGAGTATGTATGTGCATGTTTTCTGGTGTTTTTTTGCAGAATATGAAGTAATATTTAACCAGTTTTTCTTGCCTTTGTCAACAGGGGATCATATTTGTTATCCAAGAGGAACAGCTGCTCCTCTCTGTCTTCCAAAGCTTATCTCCACGTAGACCCTCCTCGCCACCTCTTGTCCTCATTCCCACTCAGGCATTCCCGCCATGGTTACCCCAACTGTTACCGAGGCCACGCCCTCGGACGCGGCCACAGCTCCGCCCTGCTCGCCCGCTCGCTACACAGCTCATGTTTTTGGCTTCAGGATATAAAACAAGAGGACACTAAGGCCCCATTAGCTGCTGACCAGGATGCTTCTTCTGGGACGAAAAAGGACCCTGTGTCCACTGCTCCCCAGACCCAGCCTCCGTCAGCTCCCACTCCAGCATCCACCACCGCCAGCAGCACCACCACTACCACCACAGCGGCCACTGCTCCTCCTGTGCAGGAGAAGGCAGTCGCGAAAAAGTCTCTGTATCAGAGGATTGTGGATGAGGCGAAGCATTACTACAATGGCTTCCGGCTACTTGGCATTGACATTAACATTGCAGGGACGATGGTGTGGAGTCTGTTACATGGACAACTGCTCTCACGCAGGGAGAGGAGAAGGGTAAGAGAAGTTCAGTGTTTATTATGGGGTGTGATTATTCCGTTTATTCTTATTTTACAGGGTTTGTTTTCTCTTTAGCGGTGAACTGCAGTGCTGTGTGATATGACCAAAATCTCATATCCTGATAAACAGTGGGTCATTTAATTTCCAGACTGCTCCATGTGGCATTTGCTTTGTAAATTTGATAAATAAACGGTTTATATACAAACTGGCACCAACCCATTAAAATCAGGGTCATGAACTTTGAAGAAGTAAGTTACGACAGCAGCTGTTCTCTCCATCCATCTTCATGATTTGTTGCCATATGATGAGCCAGAGGCAAAACCCTGTTGCAACATCTGAGTCGAGGTTTTGTTTTGAGCTCTCCACTTTTGTGGCCCTCATCTGTCGACTCCCTCTGGGGTGTTTGACATGATTCCTGCATGGATGTTAAAGTAGGTTAGTGGGGTTTGAGTTTGTTATGGGGATTGATCTGCAACACTTTTTCATGACAAGGTCTGGGAGTTGTTTATTCAACCATTATGTTTATTGTGGAGGTTAGTGTTGTACTGCAGTGTTTCACGTGAACTATCCTAGAGACTGTGGTGGCCAACCATTGTCAAATCGATCCTCCCACAGATGCACGACCAATTTTTTTAAAACTCCACACAGTAATTCAAAGGATCTCTAAGTTGGTGTTTTGTGCTGATACTTCCTGTTGGAGCTGTGTAAAGGGCTGATGCACTGCTGTTACACTCACCCTCTTGTTTTCACACAAACACATTTACCCATCTGTTATAGTCAGACTGGCCATTGGCAGCGTCAGCGGCCCATGCAGCACTACTCATCCCATCACTGGTAGTTTCCACAGTAGCTGTGTGCATGCCATGATTGGCAACTAGTTCTCAACCGACATGCAGACTGTAGCTAAACACCCCCTTATTATATATACACATGCATTATATAGAAATGTGTTTCCAATTCTTTTTGCACTCAGGTATGTAAAAGGGGTGTGAAAATTACACAAGTGTTCCTTGTGAATGTTTCACACCCTTTACTCTCAATAAGGAATGTACACATTATGTCTCAGAGCTCATAAAAATGTGAGTAAGAGCTGGTAACTAGTTGTGTCTGGAATTGTTTGAATAGACCTTTCTGTAAATTATTATTCAGGATTAAGCCATTTCAGTGTGTTCCATCAGCAGACTGGTTTTCTGTTCTCTGAACAAAGCCACAGATCTGGGATTTAAGAGGCGCACACTTTAGATTCCCTGTTTGATCTGCCTGGGTGTTTTTAAATGGTGGAAGCTGATATGGGCTGGTTTAATTCTTAATGATCGCCGCTATACATTTTCAAACTGGGAAGTAAGTTTTTTTTAATGTTGTGGGGAAAGATCACCCACTTCTAAATGAAATATACATAAAATGTTATAGTTATTAGATCCCAACAGATTCTGGGACACCAATATAACATTCTTTAAACATGTTTTATAGATATTTCAAATGTGCTGAGTGTCAAACATCTCCTGGTGGTTCAACTGTAGCTTCTATTTATTTATTTTAATTCAGACAATTTATCCCTGTACTGTTGAGTACAGAGCAGTTCCACTGTAAGTGATTGTAAACTGGTCAAAAGCTAAGACAGTGGTAGCTCATTGAAAAAGGTCAAACTCTTACAGTACGTGTCACTGACTGACTGATTGATGTTTTAGTGCATGCAGGCAGGCTCAGGGATTCAAGCTGTGCACATGCCATGGTAAAATTATATTTGGGCTATTTTAGATGAGGACTGGCAGAGCGTCAGGGCTTGTGTAATGGATCTTACAGACTTGGGCAGTGGCAGCACTGCCCCGGTGTGAATACTGACTCACGTGCATTGTTATTGTTTTTGTGTTTACAGCTGATGAGGACCTGTGCTGACCTGTTCCGTCTGGTGCCATTCATTTTGTTTATCATCGTTCCTTTCATGGAGTTTCTTCTGCCCGTGTTCCTTAAACTGTTCCCAGAGATGTTGCCCTCCACCTTTGAGACGGAATCCAAAAAGGCATGTGGATATGTACACACACTAACACACACACACACACAGACACACACCCTGGCTCCTGAATGACAGGGTTCATGATTATGGAACTCGTCTGGAAAGCCTGTGGCTGCCTAACTAAGAACCTTTGGCCGTGCAAGCAGCTGACTTTGTCTTATCATGGCAATTGACTTACAGATCTGTGACATGAATAACCCCTGCAAAAATGCTTAACAAAGCTTTATAAACACTGGATCTAATCCTTTTAAAAACATATTGATTGGGCGGTTGTATCTGTAATTATAATAACTTCATGATCATATAGTAATAATGCGTATTTTAAATGTTACATTTACTGAAGGGGAGAAACAGCAGGTTTCTGTACTTGGTCTAGTCGGCCTATCAGATGTGATGTTCCCTGGCCGGGCTGCAGCACGGCTGAGTGATTCACAGATATGCTTTCATGCTCCTGGTCAACACAGAGGTGTCCAGCCCCTGTGCATCTGAAGCTTAAAATAGCAGCCTGATGTGATACTGTTCATAATACATTGGTAAAAACAAAGCAGAAAATACCAGAGTGAAATGTCCCGGTTATATATTGTAATTTAGTGTTTGTTTTAATATCTATTAGTAAATGTATGTGGTCCTCTTTCGTGAGTGGTTGTTACCTGGCATCTAGCTATATTCTTAATATATAACTTAAATATGAATATTTTAGTTATATTTTTTATAATAGTTAGGGTTAAAAAAAATCCTATAAAAACAACTATATGTATGTCTGTGCTTAAAAGCTAAACACGAAGGAAAACCAACAATAGTCCTGACAACCTGCAATTCAAACAAATGTAATGATATTTCTACTTAAATATTTTAATATCTGCAGTTGCCCACAGGTTTTGGTACATGACTGCTCAGCCAGTGATTTTCATAATGCCAAATTTAAAACGTGAAATGTGTAACATTGAACCATAGAGACTATTTAATAAACACAATGTATTGAGGTTGTGAAGCCAGTGAGTACATCGCACTGTTGCTGTATGTGAACTACTGTATATTGTTCAAGCTAACCTGCATCTCCTCTCCCCTCTTCCTGCAGGAGGAGAAGCAGAAGAAGGGTCTGGCTGCGAAGTTGGAACTGGCCAAGTTTCTGCAAGAGACCATCGCTGAGATGGCCCGAAGAAACAAGGCTAAAGCTCAGACCGATGATGAAACCCAGCGCTTCTCCACATACGTTCAAAAGGTAAAATACAGCCAGGGACAGTCAAAAACAAATAGCAAGTAGTTCTGTGTTTTCTTGAAAATAATGACTTAAACAATTAATAAGCTCTAAAATTGTAACCAGTTGGTTAACCATGGCTACAGAATCAGGGTGGTTTCATTGCTTCAAGTCAGTGACATCTGTGCGTCCCCGTCAGGTCCGAGGCACAGGCGAGCAGCCCACCACGAAGGACATTGTCCGGTTTTCGAAGCTGTTTGAGGACGAACTGACGCTGGAGCACCTGGAGCGCCCCCAGCTGGTGGCTCTGTGCAAACTGCTGGAGTTGCAGCCCATCGGCACCAACAACTTGTTGCGTTTTCAGCTGATGATGCAGCTCAGGACCATCAAAGCAGACGATGAGGTGAGACAAAGGACAACAAGGTTTATTTTCTTTACAGTGGCTATCTATTGTCACAAGTGTACCAGTTTTAAGAATTGTGTTTATGTTCCAGGCAAACATGCTTTAGAAAGTCCATTAATGCGAATATGTTGTAACACTGTCTATGCTGTCGACTACTTCACCACTTTAAAGAAAGAACAGTGGTTTCCCTCTGCTCCTATGTCCTCTTAGTTAATTTATTTCAGATAAAGAGTCATTGCAGTCCCTCCTGTTGTGAAGCTTTTGTCACACTTGTGCCACGTTTATTTAACTTCCCTCTCCTCATGTCCTCACAGATGATTGCAGCAGAAGGCGTGCCAGCTATGAGTGTGTCAGAACTACAGGCAGCGTGTCGTAGTCGTGGGATGAGGTCTCTGGGTCTCACCACCGATCAGCTACGTCTGCAGATTCAGCAGGTGAGCAACTGAATTATATAATTTATTTTTTAAGTGAGCCAAAACATAACAATGTTTTGGCTCACTTTTTGGCTCACTTATTTATCTTTTGTGTCTTAACAAAAGATAAATAAGATTAATACAAAATCTTTACATGCAAAATATGCCAAGTTAAAGAGGCCAACCTCTTATGTCTTGTTGATGATCTCCTTAAGTAAATGTTCTTCTCATCCATCAGTGGCTGGACCTGCACCTGAAGGAGAACGTTCCTCCATCACTGCTGCTGCTCTCCAGGGCCATGTACCTGACTGACCTCAAACCTAAACCTCCCGTCATCCCACCTGTTCCTAAACTAGAGGTTTGAACTTTACAATATACCTCAGATCTTACAAACATCTGCACATTCCCTCATGTACAGATTAGAGAAGCTTGTAACCAGATTAACATTCCAGCTCTGAAGTTACTGGTACACCTCTTACTGTTGGATGCTCTGTGTTTGCTTGCCTTACCTAACGCTGTTTCATAACTACGTTGTTTCTTGACCCGTCACATAATTAGTAATGACTATTTTCATTCGTTTATTATTGGTTTAGTCTTCTTATCAGATGTTTTGTTGTTATTTTTGCAGAAAGCTACTCCTGCTCCTGTGGAGATCCCAGGAACAAGCTCAGCCTCAGTCAGTGCGGACATGTTGGCCGACCCTGCTCTCATCATCAAAGACCGATCGGTCAGTGCCCTCCTAAAACACAACAGTAGATGTACTTTTCATATGAGAGCAAGTGAGCAGCTGTTTCTAATCACAGTGGAGACCTGAGGTATTTTCATATGGCCAGACTCATACCAGATTTATTAAATTCATGAAACACGGATGTATACAAAACATTTTCTCAGTCACTGATCTGAACTGTTCTTTGTTTACTTTGGAAAACTCGGTTTAGGAAATTCTCCAGATTCTTCCAGGGACTTACATTTATTTGCCTTCTTTATTGCCAATTTTTCTAGTTGTTTTACAAAAGCTAAGATAACAGGTTTTCTTCCAGTAGCTCCCTATAGAGTGTCAAACTTTCTATTTCCCAACAAAGAAAATACATCAAAACTAAGAATTGACGATTAATCATCTGGAGATTTTATAGCTAGAGTCTAAACATTTTTCTTCAGTAAAAAAGTATTTATTTATTATCAACTGGATTTTTTTAAATTAAAAGACTAATCAATATATAATTTGGATTCTATTCATCCATTATTTATTTACACACAAGAAAGTCTTGAGGGGGAGTTTGTATAGAAGAACCATAAAACCCTGCAGGAGTCTTCCATGTTGATAACTTGTGAATCTTTGCAGGTGGAGGAGCTGAGGGACATGGCTCCTGTGATCTCGGACAAACCACTGACAGCTGCTGAAGTCCTTCAGGTGAGCACCCACTGTTGTTCAACTGTTACCCACAGAAACCAGTGAGGGATTTACCGATTCAGAATCCAGTTAGTTCTTCCTGGCTGTGATCTTCCTAATGTGCTAATCTCTCACAGAAGCTATTCCTGGGGACATTAAGCACATGCACACAATGGGTTATGTACAGAGACCGGTTGGGAACCTGTTTAGTAACCTATCCATAGATAGAATCCTTTAATAGTCCCACAGTGGGGAAATTTGAGAATGCAGAATAAATATGTAAGAAATGTGTCTTGACAGTCACACTCACAAATGCAGAAAGCTTTGGCCAGGAACTGATCATCAGCAAGTTACTGTGTGAGGATTTAAAAATAGCTGTTAAATATAGACCTGTCAGTGAATCTCTTTTTTTATATAAACCAACCATCATCTTCTTTTAAAGAGATACTGCATGACATCAAATATCATTTAAAGTCTGTTGCCATGGTTTTTATTCACTCTTCCTCACTCAGTTGTTTATCTGACTCACACTTTTATGTCTTTGTCATTTCTCTTAAATGTCCATTCCTCATATTAGGGTGTGTTTCTTTCTCAGATATAAAGACTGGAGACAAAGACTTAAATTGGTCAAATACATTTAAAATACTCAAAAATGTCTGTCATCGCATCCCAATTCTGTCCTGAGAGACATGATAGTTTATGTACTGTCCCTCTTTGCAGTATGCTTCACCTGAAATGAATCCACCCCTGACTCTTTTTCCCAAGTGAAATTCTACATATTGTGGTTAAACTAAACCACGTGATGTCTCTTACAGGCTAAAGCAGCGACAGAGGTTTCCCAGAAGAGCAAGATGAGTGCCAACGGTGTGTAAGGAGGAGAGGGAGCTTCTGGACTGAAGGAGAGATGGACTTGCTCGGACCGGTGTCCTCAGGGAGGGGGAGAGATGGTGCCATTAGCAGTTTATATTTCAGCAGACTTCAATTAATTTAAAGCTCCTCTGTAAAACACCTCTCATTCAAGAGTCTCTGACAAACAGCAGATGAAACAACTCATCCAGGAGTCGCATTGGCTTCTCATCACTCTCACTTTTATCACCAGGAAAGGTCTGCTTCACGTCAGCAGCGGCTTCTTCATAACCTCAACCATCTATTTTCACGTTGTGCACTCCGTTCTCCTTCACTGTCCATTAGAGACTGACCAGCCGGAAATTTCACTGGACTCAGCCCACTGATGTTATGAGTTTGTTTGACCTAATGTCCAAGGAGGGACGTTCAAACTGCCAATGGCTGATCCTGATCAGCTGTCTTGTTTGATTGTGTCTCCTTAGAATCTAGTGGGTCTCTTCTTCCTCCTCTTCTTCCGCCCCTTTTTCCTCCCCCTCCTGTATATTTGTAAATATCTTGTATATTTCCCCCGTCTTACATCGCAGCAGCTGCAGCTTTGTACAGTTTGCTAAGAAAAGGCCTAATGTCTCCAGAATGTTTGGACAGTTTTTCTTTAAGCAGTTTTATTTTATTTTTATTTGAACTTTAACTCCTGCTCAGGACAAAAGAGAAGTTACCCGGGTTCTGCTGAACATTTCGGTTAAGTAGCTGTGTCCGAAGTTCATGCTGAGGTAGACGCTAAAAGACGGCACATTCTGAACCGGCAACTGTTCAGGCAGAATGTCATAATCTCATATAGTCAGCAGGTGGAGCAGCTGATGCAGACTGGCCCTGCATCTGAACATAGTGTAGTTTCTTGCTGCTTTAATTAGCAAATGAAGACAGGGATGTTATAAATAGAGGTGTCACTCCTTGAGCTCAGAGGTGACTGGTAAACTGAAGTCTTCTCCCATGGATAAACCACTGAATGGACAGTCGGTCAAAAAAATTCTAAACAATGACGCGTTTTATTTGCATATATGGATTGTGTTTTTAATGTTATGCTAAGATTTCTGTAATCTAAAAAGAGTAAATGCTTGATGTTTTACATAAAGATAAACTACTAACGTGGGGGAGAAGCTCAAACCCTGAAGCCACACATGAGATTGTTATTTTTGTTATTGTGGGACTAAAAGAGTTCAATGTGTAGCATTATGACTGATACACCCGACTGTCCTCCTTCATTAAGCTAGTAACAATACACTATATGACCCAAAGGATTTATTGGAAGGTTTACTGCATAGATGTGTACTGTACAGAAACAGTTATGTGTGTTTGTAACCCACTCATTCCCCTTCATACATCTGACATCGGAGAAACTCATTTCGTCGAAGCTCGAAAGTTTGTATCCGCCATTTTTGCTTATAGATATTTATCCAAAGGCCCCTCCCACAGGTGGAGGCCATAAATAAAAGGATCCTTCTTAAGCACACTGATGGCTAAAGAAGATTTAAATTATTGGTTTTACATATGTGCCTAAGGTTAAAGGGCGATTGGGCTTGTGTTTTTGCATTTTTCATCAAAGAACCGATTCTCTCTTATTTTGTCAGTTTGCACTTTGATCATTCGACCTCAGTGAGTTTGAAAGCGCCCTGTTGCACATTTTTTGAGTGGAATGTCTCCTTTCCCCATTTGATCCAATTTTCAATCGAAATTCAAATTATATCCTTATAATCGCATGTGTTGATGCTGACGGAAAAACATTTTCAGTCAGATCTTCACTCGTGGTGTGAAGGAGATCAAGAAAATAAATTAAAAAAAGACAAGTTGCTTTACCTTTTGTGGTTTTCTGGATTCTGATTACTCCCGAGGATTCTAGTGGATGTGAACTGATTCATGCAGCTTTTATGGCAGTTTTCTTTAGAAACAAAATGTGCTTTTTGAAGGGTGACTTAACACCAGGCTGAAAAGCAGGTTTTTCCCCCTAAACTTCCTCTGGTTGCAAATTTCAGCTCAGTTTAACTTCTGACCACAGCCATCAGCATTCAGTGCATTTTAATCCATCTGGTTTTTAATTGTGGTCATAAAAACAAACCTGTAAGTAAACCAGTTAAGTCCCTGTGATCTAAAGGTGAGGAAAAACTTTTCAGCAGGTGTTGAGTTATTCTGAAACTGCACATGTCACCGACCGGTCGAGAAAGACGTCTCATGTTGTTGATCTGGAAGTTTTCCTGATTTGTTTGATGGCTGCAGTACTGTGTACTGCCTGATTAAAATATTGTGCTGCAAGGAAGCAAACAACAATGACTCTGTTTCATATTTTTGCTTTGACACCTATTCTGAAAACTTCTTAGAGCAGTTATTGGACAGGATGTAACTCATACAATTCTACAGAACATCAAACGTCTGTTACTCTGTCGCCTAATGGACCAGTGTTGTTTCCTTTTCGTTCAGCAGCATCATATTGTTTGATGTAAACTGTTACTTGCTGGTGTCACAGATGTCACTGATTTTGATTCCACTGTGTGAATGTGATTTTAAGTATATATGCATGTGTGTGTGTAAATATACATATCGAGCTAGACCTGTGACAGTTTTAAGATGGTATACAGATTAAATTATTAATTTACACATTTATAAAATATACTTCGATTAAAAGGCACCACCTTGATCAACTCCATTTAAAAATCCAGTTACAAAGCTTTGATAACAACACCAATTGGGCATTTTAAATGCTCGTCATAACCTTTCAATACTTCTCTTCTTGTAATAGAGTATTTTTACTCCATGTTGCTGTTACTTTAATTTAAATAAATCTTGCAGATACCTGACCCTCGGAAGAGGCAGGAGGGGGAGTGGGGGCAGTTAAATAGTTATTCAACCTACGGGATCTAAAGAAAGAAACAGCAGTGTTGGCGACGCACCGACGGCACAAGGTCAGTGTGTAACCATGTGTTTATGAGTATTCACTGTTCGGATCATTTGTCATGTACACAGCTTTTATCAGGGGAACTTTTTTCTGCAAATGTTTTATCAGTGGGTCATTAAAACCCTCATTTTTAAGAATGTTACTTTCCCTCAGGGATCTACCCTCAGCCGTAATGACGTCAGGTATAAACACTACTTACTGTGTTTCTTTAGGTAGTCAGAGGCGCTTAAAGCACGAAGCCTTGAAAACAACATGGATCACAAACATTTCCCTGCCGGCACTGAGCTCAGTCTGAAGAGTCTGTGCTATTTTAAACCCATCAGCTATTTCAGACCCGTGGCTTCATGTTGAACCCATTGGCTAAACAGGTGCTGCATGATGTAGTTCGATGTGTCAGACCTTTAACAAATTGTCATTTATTGTTTTTGTTTTTTTTATTTATATAGCGCTTTTTTGCCTTGATCACTCAAAGCTCTTTACAGTACAGTTTTACATTCACCCATTCACACACAGTCATACAGTGCATCTATTAGCAGCACTTTGTTGGTCTATAGGGGGCAGCATCTTACCCAAGGACACTTCTGCATGCAGATGGGGAAGACTGGGGATCGAAGTGCAGACCTTCAGGTTGGAGGACGACCACTCTACCCCTCAGCCACAGCCGCCTAATGGTTAAACTATATGATTAGTTGATAGAAGAAAACACATTTTATTAACAAAATAACTATTTTCATATGTGATGGTTTAATCGGGCCATGGGAAGTCTGCACTGGTGTTTGTCACTGCTTGTTCGTAGGCCAAATGAATAATCCAGAAAATTCAGAATTTCTTGAATTCAATAGAGCTGCTATAATGCGTTCTATTTAAATTTTTTTTACTATAATAACGGTGTTTGTCAACAGTTCAGTATAAATGTGCAGATACATTAGCTCTTTAGAACATTTCTTCTCTTCATATTTTCACTGTTCTCTTCACGTCTATTTCCCTCCTCCACAGTGCAAACATGAAACTGACTGTGATCGCTGCATTATGCCTGGTTCTTCTTTTCCACATTCATCTTTCCATGGCCAAGAAAAGACTAGGGCTTAATCTGTTTAAAAAGACTCCAAAAACAAAAACCAACGTGGACACCAAGTCCAAGGGTAAACAACAGTTCAACCAAGGAAGTTACCCCCAGCAGCCAGACAGACCTGGAGGCAATCCTTACCAAGGAGGTTACCCCCATCAGCCGGGAAACCCAGCAGGAAGCTATCCAGCTGCTGGTTACCCTGCACAGGGCTACCCATATGGAGGAGGCTATGGAGGGTATGCTGGTCATGGCGGGTATCCAGGTGGACACATGAACTACAACCCAAACAACAAAATCCCAAGCCCTCACTATGGAGGTAGCTTTGGATACGGGGCCCACGGCGTGAGGGGAGGCTCTCCCTTTTCCCACTCAGTTCAGGGGATGGGCGTTTATCCCCAAGATAGATCCAGAGGGTTTGGGCGCAGTGCAGCGATGGCAGCAGCTGGAGGCGCCATGGCAGGAATGGCCCTGGGCTACGGGCTGGGGAGGTTCCCTCGTCCTCACTTCCCCTTCCACAACCCCCAGGAGGAGTACTACTACAACCACTACATGTACAGGAGATATGGTGTCAGGTCTACTGATACCAATGACTATGGCAGAGACTACAGGTACAGCCAACCCCCTCAGACCTACAACAGCTTCATGGACTCGTGCATGAAGAGAAGAGACCTTCTGCCGGTGGAGAATCAAAAGCCAAAACTCAACCAAGCTGCCGTAACCACCACCACAATTACTTCCACATCCACCACAACAGCTGCTGCACCACATACTGGCGGCAGCAACACAACAGAGAGCAACAGCAGCACAGCAGGGAACACCTCGACCTCTTCACCTTCAACTCAAAGGCCTCTCGATGAATCTGAAGCCAAACCTGTGCCTCCAGTTCCACAGGCTCTCAGAAAAGCGGCTTCGGATGAGGACGATGATGAAGATACAGTCAGCATTGTGGAGATCGGCTACCCAGCACTGATCGGACAGATGAAGGCAAGGAGGTGTGTGGAGCTCTACATGGTTTACTCTGAAAAGTACTTGAAGAAAACGACAGAGCCTGGCGTCAAAGATGGGGTGCAGGGACTGGAGATGTGCTTGCAAGGGTTTTTAGCTCTTGTCACCAGTACCATAGTGATGCTACTGAACAGCAATGTGCTAACAATGCTGCACTTTTGAATTTTTTTAAGTACTTTTCCCTTCAGTTTTTGTGTTATTTTTCTCTCTGTTGAGCTATAATTGTAAAAAAAATGCTGAATTCAATTCAAAAGAAGCCACTATAACCCATTGATAGGTTCACAGAATGATTGAAAGATCCATCACAAAGAATATTCAAAGGTGTACTTGGCCAATGACCAGCAGGGGGAATCATCGGAGCTCTATGAGCAGCTGGAAGCTTTCCAGATTGACTGGAATGGATAATGGATATAATGTTGTCTCCTTCCTCCTTCTACCATTGACATTAAAAATGAATGAAAGTTTCATTTTTTTAAGAGAGTAGCCAAGCATCCTTTAAGCAAACGGCTTGAAAGTCGGTTAAGGATTTTCTGAGTTTTGTTTAATTTTAATAATGTATAAACATCCCGCCTCAGTTGTGTATTGGAAGACGCAGCTGCACCCCAAGGTGACCAAGTAAGATTCAAGATTCTACTTTAAAGTAAAAAAAAACAATATGAAGTCTGGTTAAATGTAAATGTGCTTTATTCTATTAAGTGGTGGAATTAAAGCAACGCGTCTGACACATCATATTGTGTTTCAGCCTCCGTGTTTATTTAAAATGATCATTGCTATTTTGCAAGGGGGACAACTTTCTGTCCCTCTGACTCTCCACCCCTGTTGGTATGTACAGTAATTGATCGAAGTACGACTTTGAATGTCTCTCCTGCAACTTTGACTGTCACAACACGGGATAATACTTTACAACAACTTTTGTACACAGCTACAGAAGAAAATACTCTACAGAAACCCTCTTGCTACACTGCAGCACCTGTTAATTGACATGGAGAGGATCAACAGTTCAGGAGATGTATATTTTATTCATTAATATCTTAAAAAAAAGAAAACACACATTCTCCAGAGCAGCAATATCCTTTTATTAGATTTAATTATATTATTTTGAAAGACACTGACAGACAATGTATCTACTCGACTGAGGTATGTTTACTTTGTTTTTACTTTAAAGTGGATCAAAGGTGTGTGCTGTAGAATGAAACAGATCAAAGCCAATCAGCTCACCTATTTAAGTGGAACCACAAAGGACGACTGCGAGCCAACGTCTGACACACGAGAAACACTCTCTAGTAACCTTAGACCGTCACAACAAAAGCGAATAAGCTGATGGCTGAAAACGCCAGACTGAAGGAGCCGGAGAGTGAAAACGCCATCATGGAGGAGCTAGAGGAGGAAATAGTCCACCTGAATGAGCGTGAGGCTGGTAACCCCCTGGAGAAACTGAGGGCTGAGAACGCTGCTCTCAAAATGGAGATCACCCTCAGAAATATTTCCTGGGGAAAAGAGAGGAAGAAGATGGTAGAGATGTTGGAGTCTTCTACCTCAGTTCTATTGAAGTCCAAAGACGAAGTGACCAGCTTGATTCAGCTCGTGGAGTCTGAAAATACCAAAGTTAAGAAGCTGGAGAAGGAGCTCAGAATAATGAAAATGAGCTTTAAACTAAAAGAGGAAGAGGTCGTCACCCTTAATGCAGACCTGAAGCTCCAGGAGGAGAAGCTGCGGATCTACATCCACAAAAATGAGGGCAGGCCCAAGGGAATTAAGGAAGAACATGGGGAGGATGTAAACTCCCGTCTGAAGGAGCCAGAGAGTGAAAACGCCATCATGGAGGAGCTAGAGGAGGAAATAGTCCACCTGAATGAGCGTGAGGCTGGTAACCCCCTGGAGAAGCTGAGGGCTGAGAACGCTGCTCTCAAAATGGAGATCACCCTCAGAAATATTTCCTGGGGAGAAGAGAGGAAGAAGATGGTAGAGATGTTGGAGTCTTCTACCTCAGTTCTATTGAAGTCCAAAGACGAAGTGACCAGCTTGATTCAGCTCGTGGAGTCGGAAAATACCAAAGTTAAGAAGCTGGAGAAGGAGCTCAGAATAATGAAAATGAGCTTTAAACTAAAAGAGGAAGAGGTCGTCACCCTTAATGCAGACCTGAAGCTCCAGGAGGAGAAGCTGCGGATCTACATCCACAAAAATGAGGGCAGGCCCAAGGGAATTAAGGAAGAACATGGGGAGGATGTAAACTCCTGTCTGAAGGAGCCAGAGGGTGAACACGCTCTCTTGGAGGAGCTAGAGGAGGAAATAGTCCACCTGAATGAGCAGGAGCCTGATAACCCCCTGGAGAAGCTGAGGGCTGAGAACGCTGCTCTCAAAATGGAGATCACCCTCAGAAATATTTCCTGGGGAAAAGAGAGGAAGAAGATGGTAGAGATGTTGGAGTCTTCTACCTCAGTTCTATTGAAGTCCAAAGACGAAGTGACCAGCTTGATTCAGCTCGTGGAGTCTGAAAATACCAAAGTTAAGAAGCTGGAGAAGGAGCTCAGAATAATGAAAATGAGCTTTAAACTAAAAGAGGAAGAGGTCGTCACCCTTAATGCAGACCTGAAGCTCCAGGAGGAGAAGCTGCGGATCTACATCCACAAAAATGAGGGCAGGCCCAAGGGAATTAAGGAAGAACATGGGGAGGATGTAAACTCCCGTCTGAAGGAGCCAGAGGGTGAAAACGCTCTCTTGGAGGAGCTAGAGGAGGAAATAGTCCACCTGAATGAGCAGGAGCCTGATAACCCCCTGGAGAAGCTGAGGGCTGAGAATGCTGCTCTCAAAATGGAGATCACCCTCAGAAATATTTCCTGGGGAGAAGAGAGGAAGAAGATGGTAGAGATGTTGGAGTCTTCTACCTCAGTTCTATTGAAGTCCAAAGACGAAGTGACCAGCTTGATTCAGCTCGTGGAGTCTGAAAATACCAAAGTTAAGAAGCTGGAGAAGGAGCTCAGAAAAATGAAGATGAGCTTTAAAGTGAAAGAGGAAGAGGTCGTCTCCCTGAATGCAGACCTGAAGCTCCAGGAGGACAAGCTGCAGCACTACATCCTCGAAAATGAGGGCAGGCCCGAAAAAATAGAGGAGGAACATGAGGAGGATGTAAACTGCCTTCTGAAGGAGACAGAGGGTGAAAACACTCACATGGAGGAGCTAGAGGAGGAAATAGTCCACCTGAATGAGCAGGAGCCTGATAACCCCCTGGAGAAGCTGAGGGCTGAAAACGCTGCTCTCAAAAAGCAGATCACCATCAAAAAATTTTCCTCGGGAGAAGAGAGGAAGAAGATAGTCAAGATGTTGGAGTCTTCTACCTCAGTTCTATTGAAGTCCAAAGACGAACTGACCAGCTTGATTCGGCTCGTGGAGTCTGAAACAGCCAAAGTTAAGAAGCTGGAGAAGGAGCTCAGAATAATGAAGATGAGCTTTAAAGTGAAAGAGGAAGAGGTCGTCTCCCTGAGTGCAGACCTGAAGCTCCAGGAGGACAAGCTGCAGCACTACATCCTCGAAAATGAGGGCAGGCCCGAAGAAATAGAGGAGGAACATGAGGAGGATGTAAACTGCCTTCTGAAGGAGACAGAGGGTGAAAACGCCCACATGGAGGAGCTAGAGGCAGAAATCGTCCAACTGAAGGAGCTTGAAGCTGATGACCCCCTGGAGAAGCTGAGGGCTGAAAACGCTGCTCTCAAAAAGCAGATCACCATCAAAAAATTTTCCTCGGGAGAAGAGAGGAAGAAGATAGTCAAGATGTTGGAGTCTTCTACCTCAGTTCTATTGAAGTCCAAAGACGAACTGACCAGCTTGATTCAGCTCGTGGAGTCTGAAAATACCAAAGTTAAGAAGCTGGAGAAGGAGCTCAGAATAATGAAAATGAGCTTTAAAGTGAAAGAGGAAGAGGTCGTCTCCCTGAGTGCAGACCTGAAGCTCCAGGAGGACAAGCTGCAGCACTACATCCTCGAAAATGAGGGCAGGCCCGAAGAAATAGAGGAGGAACATGAGGAGGATGTAAACTGCCTTCTGAAGGAGACAGAGGGTGAAAACACCCACATGGAGGAGCTAGAGGAGGAAATAGTCCAACTGAAGGAGCTTGAAGCTGATGACCCCCTGGAGAAGCTGAGGGCTGAAAACGCTGCTCTCAAAAAGCAGATCACCATCAAAAAATGTTCCTCGGGAGAAGAGAGGAAGAAGATAGTCAAGAGGTTGGAGTCTTCTACCTCAGTTCTATTGAAGTCCAAAGACGATCTGACCAGCTTGATTCGGCTCGTGGAGTCTGAAAAAGCCAAAGTTAAGAAGCTTGAGAAGGAGCTCAGAATAATGAAAATGAGCTTTAAAGTGAAAGAGGAAGAGGTCGTCTCCCTTAATGGAGACCTGAAGCTCCAGGAGGACAAGCTGCGGCTCTACATCCTCGAAAATGAGGGCAGGCCCGAAGAAATAGAGGAGCTGCAAAAAAACATTAGATACTTAGATGAAAGGTGGTCCATCGAGCTCGAAGAGTCCCCAGAAAAGGAAATCAAGCTGGAGGACGACATAAAACTCCCGATCCAGCAGAACATTGTGCTTCACGTAGGTCACACCTACTCATTCTGATTTGAATAATATTGGATTGTTGATTTGTTTCTGAAACAGTCTTTGAAAAAGAAAAGAGTGAAATTTATGTTGTCTCTGTCTTTTCTGGAACAGGCCTTGAAGACCGACAGCTTCTCGGAGAGGGTCAAGAAGGAGAAAGAGAAGAAGAAAGAAAGGAAGAAGAGCGGGAAGGAGGAGAAGACGGAGAAGAGAGAGAAGGAGGAGATTGAGGGGAGGAAGAGGCTCCCCTGTTTTCTCTTCAACTTTAAAAATCACCTAATCTCCTCTCCCATACCTCGTCTTCCTCTGCCCTCTCAATCATCCCCTCATCCGAACTCCCCCCACCCCTTACACCTTTAAAAATAAAAATCACAAATTTTTTGCCTCAAGTAGTTCATTTCTGGATACTTGAAAGTACTGTAAAAACACTTTGTTCTATAAGTTCAGAGTGAGACTGATATGCCTGTGTTCAGGACCTCTCTGACTACCTACATACTGAATATCAAACATTTTTACAGAATAGATTCGGAGATTTTTCAAATTAAATTCCAACATTTTCACTTTGGAATAGATCGTTTCAGGATACTTCAAAGTACTGTAAAAACACTTTGCTCAATATGTTCAGACAGAGACTGATATGCCTGTGTTCAGGACCTCTCTAAATACTTACATACTGAATATCAAACATATTTACTGTATAGATTAAGATATTTTTCAAAGTAAAGTCCAACATGTGTACAATCAAATCAGTTCATTTGGAGATATTTCAAAGTTCTATAAAAACACTTCGTTCTATAAGTTCAAAGAGAGAGTGATATGCCTGTGTTCAGGACCTCTCTGACTACCTACATACTGAATATTAAACATGTTTAGGTAGTCAGAGAGGTCCTGAACACAGGCATATCACTCTCTCTTTGAACTTATTGAGCAAACTGTTTTAACAGTACTTTGAATTATGCATTTTGTATATGCTCCATGTCAACAGTTTATTTTGAAAAAACGCTTTTGATGCGTTTACCATAAATATCAGTAAATGCGCGCAGTAGAAAATCTGTGTCGGCTGATTTGACCACAGAGACGAGAGTGTCGGCTAGCTTGACCGCAGTTATACAGGAACAGGTTCTGTTTGTACACCTGCCTCTACACATGTTCAGGTAAAGAACATGGTTCCATCTGCAGTACATGGTTTATAAAAAACATAATTCAATCTATGCTACCTATTAAACATGATTAAATCCATGTACATATAAAACATGATTAATTTCATGTGTTATTATAAACAGCCTCTCGTGCTGATCCAGCCTCACGGTCCTCGCGCTGATGTCGATTGGCTCCTGGACACGTGCAGCTCTCTTGTGATTGGATAGTGAGCAGTGGGGCGGGGCTTCCATCGCGCTAACATCGAACAAACAGCACACGAGTCAGATTCAGTCATGGAGTCAAATCTCGGGTTTAACTTAACGTGCCGCCTTAGCTCAGGTTAACCACCGAGTCACTGAATCTTACCCGGGTTAGCACTGCTCCGCGCGCATCGTTCCACTGACCCAGAAGCCCTCGCGCGGCGCTACGTCACCTGGACCTGGAGGTGGAATCGTCTCCGTCGCTTTCGTGACGGTGAGTTGGGATGTGAGTGAAGAAGAGGAGCAGCCATCAGTGTTTCTGTGAAGGAACCGCACGGCTCACTGCTGTCGGTGAACGTCAGACCTGAACACCGTCTGTGGTTACGTACAGACTGTCTGTGATTCAGGTCAGATGTTGTTGTTGTTGTTGTTTGGGCAATGACTCATCTGTTGTGTTTATGTTCAGGTTTGTGCATGGGGAGAAAAAACAACCAACCAGATTTATTGGTGCTAACAGATTCGAGCTAAAAATAAATACACTGACCTGTGATCTCCTCTCAGATGTTTCATCACATCCTTGTCTCGTGAGGACGAGATGGGGATGTTATAATAATAATAATAATATGATTTAATAACAGGCTGTTTCAGGCTTTAATCAATGTCTTACTTTCTCGTAGCATCGTATTATCTCTCCTCTTTATTTATGTATGCGTGTATTCATTTATTTAGGACATTGGCAGGATTTACAGGTCATGACAGATGGAAACACAAGTTGTAATTCAGACTGGGAATACGCAAACAGAATGGATGGACCGTAAATAATCTACTGTTCAAACACAGAGCCCAGTTTTTATTGTTGACAATTAGGCCTTAAACAGGTTGTAAACTGACTCCAGACTTTTATACAACTGAAAAGGTTCCTCTCTCAAAATTAAAAACAAGAGCTTCAACAGGGGTTTGCTCTCACAACCACACTAACAAAATATATCTGCAGAAAAGCTGAATCTTAAGGAGTTTCGAAGGAATATTTAGGGAATAATATACACCGTGTTATGTCTTTTATCAGAGATGAGTTTATAGCTTCACATCAGATTTGATTTCAATCCTATAGCTACAAAATAATCCATATCACCATTATCAATACGGATATTGGTACCTTTTATTTATAATAAAAACTGAATAGATTGTGTGTACATGTATGAACAGGCTTCACAGAATATTTAAAAAATTTAAGTATTTTTAGTTTTTGGATTGATGGTCTGATCAAACTGGAGATGCAACTTTATGCTCTGGGAGTTTATTAAAACAATACTCTAATTGCATAGAAATATTTTCAACATAATACTAAAATAAAGTACTTTACATATATAAATCATTAATTGAATTAAAAAAGGCCCCCAAACTCCCAATCTAGGACATATATCTATCATGTAAAACACTCTGCGATGGTCGCACCACATGATCTTTTTCTAGTTCAGTCAAAAATTACAGCAACAGAATAGGCTAAATAAAACAAACTAGGTCAGCACAAAAGGACACTATGAAAAATCTAAATATATATTTTTTAGAAATAACTTAGAATTCATAGTTTTTTTGAGGTCATACCACATGTTTTCAAAATGTGGCAACTACATACCAGCTGTGAAAAAGGTTATTTTTTTCCAAATTTGAGAGAGAGTTACAAACCTGTTGCTGCTTCCATGGGTCCTTGGCAAAACGGTTTATGATGCAACTTCCTGTCTTTGAATGGATTTCAACAACAAGGTCCCAAATTGGTCCTTTTGTTGATGGTCGCACCACATGATAAAGTTTGTTTGTATAGTATGATGGGAATATAAATGCAAATGCTTTGCGATTTTATAGGATTACAAAAGACTTTGGTAATCATGCCAAATATGGCAGAAAATTTATTTGAATAGATTTTGAATAATTTCAAAGAGGTTTTCACAACAGCAGTCATGGCCGGACGGTTGCACCACATGATATTTTGACACTTTAAAAAACAGAAACATTTGAATAACTAATGTTTTTTGGAAATTGAAAGTGTACATATACAGGTACAACATATATATGGTATTTCTTTATGTATTTTAAAAAAAATGTAACAGAACAAAATGCAGTCGGACAGAAAATATAGGCGTCAAGTCAATGACCCTTATATTATTTGTAATTACAACGATTAAAATAGTTCCTCATCACTTCAAAAATTGTATGAATATGATGCTATTGTATATAGTTTCCATATATATTATAAGCTTTGTAAAATGATAACAATTTAAGTATTATGACATATTTTCCTCACCCTTTCTCGCCCTTTCTCCAATTTTCCTTTTCTCTCCCTGACTCTTCCTGCAGGGCGAAGATGAAGCTTAATCCGTTATCTGTGCTGGGTCTGTTGCTTATTTTGTTTCACACCCATTCTTCACTGGCTAAGAGAGGAGGCGGCAGCTTTGGGAAAGGCTTCAGCGCCAAGAAGCTCCCATCATGGAATCGAGGCAACACTAATACAGGCAGCAAGAATAATCCGGGCTCCAACTCCAGGGGTGGATACCCCAAACAGCCGGGACAAACCAATCAAGGGGGCAGACCTGCGTATCCGGGCAGTTACCCTCGGCAGCAGGGTGGAGTGGGGTATCCAGCACATGGCTCCCCGTATGGAAGAGGTTATGGAGGTCAAGGAGGGTATCCAGGTGGATATATCAACCAAAACCCAAACAACAAAATCCTGAGCCCTCACTATGGAGGCAGCTTTGGATACGGGGGCCACGGCGGTAGGGGAGGCTCTCCCTTTTCCCACTCAGTTCGAGGAATGGGCGTTTACCCCCAAGATAGATCCAGAGGGTTTGGGCGCAGTGCAGCGATGGCAGCAGCTGGAGGCGCCATGGCAGGAATGGCCCTGGGCTACGGGCTGGGGAGGTTCCCTCGCCCTCACTTCCCCTTCCACAACCCCCAGGAGGAGTACTACTACAACCACTACATGTACAGGAGATATGGTGTCAGGTCTACTGATACCAATGACTATGGCAGAGACTACAGGTACAGCCAACCCCCTCAGACCTACGACAGCTACATGGTCTCGTGCATGAACAGATCAGACATTCTGCTGGGGAAGAATCGAAAGCCAGAACTCAACCCAGCTGCCACCACCACAGCTGCTGTCGTCTCTTCAGCACCAGACACTGTCACAGATAACAAGACGTCAGACACCAACAGCACCGCCGAGGAGAACTACTCAACCCCCTCACCTTCCACTCCTCACCCTCCTAATCAGCCTGAAGCCCGGCCCGGGCCTCCAGCTTCACCGGCCGTCAGTGACGATGAGGAGGAGGAGGACGACACAGTCAGCATCATGGAGATCGGGTACCCGGCGCTGATCCAGCAGCTGAAGGCCCGCAGGTGTTTGGAGCTGTACATGGTTTACTCTGAAAGGTACATGAAGAGAGAGACCGGAGGGGCGGAGGGACTGGAGATGGGATACCGAGGGTCTTTAGCACTGGTCACCAGTGCTTTACTGATGCTACTGAACAGCAACCTGCTGACGCTGCTGCACTGAAGCCTTCATTAAAAATGATTACAATTTCAAGTTCCATATTTAAATTTCCAAAGTGAATGTAAGAGGCGAGATCAGAGAGCCACAGTTTATTTTTCATTTCGCAAATTTTGTCACAATATCTAGAAAAAGAGTTTAAATATCAAGAAATAAGTTCAAATGTCCAACCTAATGAGTTAAAAAAATAAAGTGCATATGCAGATTAAGGTTGGAATGTAGATAATAAACATATTCGTTTTTTCGAGATTAAAGCGGAACTTTTGAGAATATATCAAACTACTAACGTCAGCACATACGCCCCAAACAAGGGTTTCTTTCTCTTGTAGCTCATCAACACTGATGAGCTACATCAGTGATCGGTGTAAAAAAATGTCTACTGCTGATTAAGATCCACTTATTTTCAGAATTTCAAATTTACTCTTGAAATGTCAAAGGAGGAAACAATATTCCTCCTCATTTCTTTCTTACAGTGCTTTTTAACATTATTCAAATATTAACTGAGGGGCCTCGGCCTCAGAGAAGCACAGATCTTTGTCTTAATATTTATGAATATTTCCAACTTTTTCCAATTTTTTCTAGAGCCACTTCCTTCCCTCCTTCTTGTCCTCTTCTAATCTACCCATAACGTTTGCCTTTCTTTAGTGTCGTCTCACATTTGTTGAATGTATTGTCACCAAGCCTGGATATCGAAATATGCACAGTAACTTTTCTAATCATGTAAAATGATTAAAGAACTATTTATATGTATCGTTTGAAGTACTAATCAGAAGCAGTTCATAGTAGAATTTTCTAATTTTCTAAAACAAGCAGGTATCACAGAAATTTAAAAAAACTTTTCTTAATAAGCATTATTCAAGATTTGAACATGGACGATTTCTAAGAACCTTCAGTACAAAAACAAATAAGTTTTTACTGTGATCTGTGGTCCAATAAAAACCATGTCAATCGTGTTGGAATAAAACCTGTTGTCACATGGAACTTGTGAGTTTCACATGACACAGAGAAAAGATGAGGCTGAAGGGAACATCCACATTTTGCTTATGAGAAGATTTCTCCTCCATTTTAGATTGTTAAGCCGAGTAGAGGCAGCACGAGCCTTAGATTTTAGTACAAAAATAAAATCTCACGTCCCTAACTCATCATCCTCTGGTAATTCATAACTATAATAACAATGTACACATTTTAGTTTAAACAGACAAACAGTGGACGGGGACGAGTGGTGAAAAACTCCAGTGTAGCTTTAATGTGTTGATAAATGTGTGTTATCTTGTGTCTGGATGTAAAATCGCACATGTATCACGTGTAACGACGTGAATGTCTTCTCCTGTGCGATGCACTTATCTTTACTCACTTGAGGTTTGACATATGACAACAAGCATGATAATGAAAAGCGCTGGATGAGATGCATTTGATGACTTTGAACTCCTGTGAAACCAAAAGTGAAATTGAGATAATCTGATTTGTTTTTTAAACGACTCAAGCTCAAAGTGTTTCACACCTGTTTCATAGAAAGACATTTGGTGTTTAATTAATTTATCTGGATTTGATTGCCACGGGAAACTGAAGAGAGAAATAATATCAGTTTTTACTTAATTAGTGGGTCTTCTCTTACTTAACTGTGTGTTTTTACCCATCAGTTGTGTCCCTGGTGCAGTTTATGTTTCGTGTGATTTTGTTTGGAAGTAATCAAACATGTTTATTGATGGGAAGGTTGATTCGGTCGTTTTTAATCTGGTGTGAGCCCTAAAAAATGGGGACGTGAATAATTCAAAATAAAAACTTTTAAAGAAATTTGGCTCCAATTTGAACCAGTGTTTATTTTCATTGTAAAACACATGTTTTTATCTTTTATCCTGTACTATTGTATTGTAAGGTGACCTTGGGTGACTTGAAAGGCGTCTCCAAATAAAATGTATTATTATTATTATTATTATTAGGTAGGGATGCAAAGTGTAGCAGACATGTACTCTATACTTAGTACTATAAGAATTGTTCTTATCTAATTTCCACCTCTGCAACCTGCAGTTTACTCATGTTTTCAGGAAACTTATAGTCCGTTTCAGATTTTGCCAAAAGTAGAGTCTCATCTTCATCTGACACAGACGACAGCTCTGGGTTGAGTGTGAACTATCACGGATTCATAGGTCGAGTCTGTTGTGGCAACATCTCAGAATGAAGAGCAACATGAGGGCTGTGTCCAAACCCCTCGACATCAGAGATGATTACCACTGTGCTTCAGAGGCGTGACAAGGAAGAAACTGAGCACATGATGTGAAGTCTGCAGTCTGTTAAAATTAGACTGTTAATGGCTGAGTCACGCAGCCAACGCCCTCACCCTTAAAAACAAACTAACTAGAAGGGCATATACCTATTAGTCCCATTGAATTAAATCAAGTGGCTCCAAATTTCACAGATTCAAAGGTATTAGTTCCCTAATTATCCTTGATCCCTGAGAGCCATAAATGATTCTATTGAAAATACGTGAAACGGTAAAATTAGTAAAAGAAAAAAAAAAAATCTCTACCCAATCTGTTACGTAGTTTTTACATAATCCTGCTGAAAATCAAACAAACAAGGGGACAGGAGTGAAAACAATCTCATCTGTGGAGGTAAACCATGTGGATCTAAATGTGTGTCCCCAGTGGATCATTCATATTAACACATGTTCTTGTCTCATCACAATAGAACCACAAAAACAATCAACAGAAATGTTTGTTCTAGGTTATTTTTTACTTTTACAACAGTTAAACATGGGACATTTTGCCTTTTTACATAATAATCTACAAAATGGCAGAAAACATGTATTTAATTAGGTCCAATATACTTTAAATATACAAATAATGAGCAGAAAATGTAACATATGCAGAGTAGACTGTGAATCAGGAGGAAACAATTATTCTGTTATTATGGAATAGACTGGGAGATGGTGGTTATCAAATGAAGTTTACAGCTGCTCTTAAACTCTGTTCCCTGAGGTAGATTTAATCAGATTACACAACTAATCTATTCATGTTTCACAGTTTGTGTGTGGACAATGTGTTTGCTACAATACACAGAGTCATCACCATCACTAAAGTCCTCCTCATCATCACTGCAATCATGAAAAATTTGTATAAAAAAAAACACTGAACACATTAAAAGGAGAAACAAGAGTGTGGGATATAATGCAGATAGTTATTCATTGAGTTAAATTACCTCACGACTCTGACAAATATCTACAGGAAGTGGTTTGGGAGTTCACCAGTGGCGCTGCAGATGGGAGCTTGGTGTCCCAGTGACACGTTGCTGAGGTGAAATGAGTCAAACTCCTCTACTGGTCTGTGTGGGTGGGTCACCGACGACTCAATAAAACCAACTGTCCACAGATTCTCGTAAATCAAGGGTCATATTTAATTTGAAACCAGGAACAGTCGTCTTCACTCTCAGGTCATGGGGTATCTTTGGTTAGGGTTCTTTGTCTGTTTTGTGAAACCTGCTGTCTCCATCTCTACATGACTGCCACCCAGTGGCCAATCAGCAGAGACATCAGGGAGCCAATCACAACGATGATGCTGTTGTAGATGGGGCCACTGGATGCTCCAACGTAGTACTCCATATCTCCAGAGCCCTCAGGGTCATAGCCAGGCCTACGGCCATAGCCACCACCTCCGTATCGTGGGTATCCTCCATACCCTCCACCATACCCTCCTCCATACCCTCCACCATATCCTCCACCATATCCTCCTCCATACCCAGGGCGGCTCAAAGCAGATCCTAACATTGATCCTCCAATGGCGCCTACTGCAGCCGCCCCCGCTATTTTCCCTGCACTGGGACCACTGCTCTGCACTGGTCTGTAGGCCTGGCCACCACCACCGCCCCAGCCCCGGCTGGAGCCTCCTCTACCTCGGCCAAATCCGCCAAATCCGCCGCCTCCACGCCGGGCCTCAGAGCTGGGTAGAAGTGTGGCAAGGAGCATCAGGCACAGGGCCGCTGTGAGGGGCATCTTCTGAAGGACCAACATCACGGCTCTCTGTCAAAATAAGACAAAGGGGACATCATTGGCAGGTGAATATGTCAGAGGGACTAATTGTCCTCTCTGGTGTTGGGTTAGGTTGGTTGCATGTTTTGAAATGATCAGCTGACTCTGGACAGTGATGGAAGACGTAGGTTTGAGCAGTTTAATGTATAAAGTCTATCATATTCTTAAGTTTATGAATGAAGTATTAACCACAGCTGTCAGCTCAGTGAAGGACTACGACAATCTATCTCAGTCAAACGTAGAATTAAATGGACGCACTCAAGTGCAGCAGAAGTGCTCCAGTTAAGAGCTCCAGGGAAAGCACTTAATAATATTCCACCCCTGGTTCCCGGGCCACGCGGCGCTCGACACGTTAACTCTCTGAGGAGATGTCCTCATTGCAGCTTTTGTACTTTTACTTCTCTGATAAATTTAGAACAGAACAGATCACGGCTCCTAATCCAGCTTTGACAAACACATCTTACACAAGCGTCATCACTGCAGCTGACCTGGGATCAGATAGCTTTCATAATCTCTAATGCCCTTTAATTGGGATCTGCTGGATTCAGAACTGCTGCTTGAGGTAAACAGTTGTTTGCACTGAATAAATGTTTCAAAGAACTACTTGTATGAAGTGAATATAATAAAATATGGAACCGAGGAAGTTAGAGCCGTGACATGAAAGATACAAACGTAATATTACATCTTAGACATTAAGAATAATATTTGTGCAATGCCATCAGCCATAATGTATGTGCCATTTACATTTGTATGCATATTAATAAATTAGTAATATAAATATCAGATATTACACTATATGGTGTGACATATACATGTACCAAATATGTAGAATATACAATGTACACACCGTACAATAATACATATAAACTATTAAATGTAATATAAGGACAAATGTGTTATAATATAACATTTGGAAATAATTTCGTTAAAAATAACAAATATTACAAATATGTGACATTTGGGAAAATATTTAGCTCTGATTTAGCTTTTAGGGGACAGAACTTTTAAATTATTTAGGTATTGATTCATTTAATTAAGTGCAATTTAAAAACAAAGGTTTACTTCTGCTTGTTCTTCTAGATTCTTCCAGAAGAAATAATGAACTTTATACCCCCCTAGATTTATTTAACAGCATTAGTCACTAATCACCTTTCAGATTAAAGTTGTACATTTTGTAAATGATGATTCATTATTATAGATTAAAGTACACAATAGTTTATGAAGCAGTTAAACTGACTGCAAAGTACAAAATACACATTAACAGTGAAATGTCATATATGTAAATAATCATGGGTTCGGTTTGTATTCTATTAGATTTTAAATACTTCTGTAGTTACATGGTCAAAACTTAAATGCAGGACTTTTAATTTGAATACCTTTACTTTAATAAAAAATGTATATATTCCCCCCCACAGACCTCAGTTTATTCCCAGTAAGCAGCATGACATCATTTTCTCTGCCGTCAACAAACTGTACTCTCTAATCTGCGTCCTCTTAAAAGATGAGTTAAGCTATAATTACACTGGGTCAGGTAGTTTGACAATAATCCAGTGACTCACGTCCAGCTACAGTAACTCAGAGAAAACCAAACTTTCCATTGTGAGTTTGATTCACCTTGATTCACTCGGATCCGTTTCCCAGTAAAAACTGTGCTTTTCAAGAGGTGGGGCCTAATTTGTGCCGGAGAGGCTTTTGAAATAACATCACATCTAAAATAAGGACAAATCCACCGACACAAACAATAGAGGAATATAAGACACACATTTTAAACCAGCTGGAAATCTTCAGCGAAATAAGAAAAAAATGTGAAGATAGAGTATATTAGAATGAGCGATCTCACCTGTTGAAGCAGAAGTGAAGCAGATGAGTCTCTTTCACAAAGTGTGTGTGTGTGTGTGTGTCTGCAGCTCAGACTCCTGGGACCGTCTGTGGGGGGGGGTTGTTCCAGGGACGGCCTGTTATCCTCCAGACAATCTCCATCAGGTGGAGTGGATCACTTAGACCCGGCCCTGCTCATTGGCTGAGTGCACAGTAAGCTGCTGCTGCAACAGCAACATCACATTTAAATACCTGTATGTGTGTTTGTGTGTTTCTAATTTTGTCTTGTTTTATATAACCCCCCCCCCCCCGCTGGGCACGACGTAACACAAAGCTTCGACTATGACGAATGTTTCATCTCCTCTGTCGGGAGAAATCGTTTCATTCCATCATTTTAAATTCAAACCAGATTTGAACATCATTATGTAACAAGCCTTTCACCCACTGACCTGAGCAAGAAGATCACAGACGTACAAGTGCATCTTTTCTCAAGATAACTTTTTAAAGTTTTTTTATTAAATAACAATCGTACAAAAAAAACACTACATTGTCTACATAGTGGCTTGACCTCGGAACATTTGAAAGGCGGACGTTTCTTCATTCATTTGTAAAAGTCACAATACAAAAGCAGGCAAGTCTTGAGAGTCACTAAAAATATAACATGCACACTCTCAGAAGCGCGCACACACACACACACACCCTGTTTGATGACATGGTCCACTGTTTGCCGTAAGACGGGATTTGATGTTGGAAACACTAAACCAACGAACAGAGAAAAGCAGACTCATGCAAAGCCCAGTCACACGTACATTTAAAAACATTTCTCTATTTTAAGATCGTCACTATAATTCACAGTCTTGTGTGATTTCACTCTTGCTTTGTGCTTTTTGTGTCGTTCTCATGAAGCAGATTGATGAAACCACCTGTGAATATTATTACATGTTTCTTTTTACAACCGGGCTCCTGTTTCAACACCTCTGAGGACTCACTGTTTAAGAATTTTATTTTACTGTGCTTGAAATGTCATCATTTATTAATTTAAGGCAATAAAGTTCGGGAAGGAAAAACCCGACCAGCCAGAAAACACAGAGACTCAAAAGTGTTACAGAGTTATTTCAAGATTATTTGTCCTTTTAGAATCAGTTTGACTTTTTGCACATTTGATTTCTTGTAGCGAGTTGGATTAAATGACTGGTAGCACTCTTGTGTCTGTATAGTTCATGTGAAGCTACATATCCAGGATTTAACTTTGTTAGCTTGGTTTAGAAAAAAGGTAAACTAATCCACCGACCAGCACTTTTAAAAGGTCTCTGATCCTGACATGATATTGTATTTGTTTAATCAACACAAGAATCAAGGTGTAAAAAAAGATGCTTCTCCATGTTAAAGCCGGTAACATCCTTTCATACACTTTGGTTTTTGTACAGAAGTTCTGGCAGAAGTTTAAAAAACTGATATGTCGGGGGCTATAAACCATAAACTACAGCGGTGATGGAACATGCTTGTTTGGTGCAGATCACATCTTCATCTTTATTTCATTTTATCAACTGAAGTTAGTACCAGTACTTTCAGATATGTGTAAACAAAAAAAACGAATGGCTGTTTTTCCCAGAAAGCCGAACGATTCCTTTAACGTTAACAATAAAACAGCGTAAACACTCCTGCCTACACATAATAATGGTACTGGTGTTACCATCAGACTAATGTTTACAACATATATCGGCTCACATGGTCTTTAATCGTCCCTGCAGTGAAACTATCAGCTGCAGGGAAATGGAATGGGTCTAGAAATCCCTTCAATCACAATAGTGAACACGTTCTCAAACAGCAAGGAGCATGAGGGCACAGGGTCCGATGTGGGACTGGACGCTGCTTTGAGGACATGAACTTGTGCTCGTGGTCACATCAGTTTCACATCAACTGAATCTGAATGTTCTGGCTGCAGCTCGGCCTCGATCGAACCCCCAGTGATTCCCTTCCGTCTTGCACATCACACTAACTTGATCATATCTTTATCAAACTGTGTCTTTGTGCTTGGAGAAAACCTTTAAAACAGGCACTTTGCTAAGACCGCATAATGGGAGGTTTGTGCTTTGAATTGATTTCGGGGGGAGATCAGCTTTCAGACTGCGGTCACATCCTGCAAAGTACTTTTACTCAGAGGAAGAGGAGTGTGACGGCCGAGAGGAAGGAAAGCAGAGAAATAAAACTGGTCGGATCGGAATCAAGAGACTCTACAAGGCTGCGTGAGTCCTCATGACTCTCAGGACTGTTGCTGAGTTGGTCACAGTTAACATGCGCACAACACGGCATGTCGTGGTGTTGTCAGCGAGCTGAATGACTCCATGCAGGAGGCAGGAAGTCTGAGGAGCTGGACCATCGCTCAGAGTCGTACATTGATTTCTTGTCACGTGATTCGTGGTCACAGCTGAGCGGAGGATACTGAACTCTGGGAAATGTTTGTGACAGTTTGATGTGCGGGGGGGGGGGGGGGGGGGGGGGGGGGGGTCGTCACCGCGAGGCCGATCACATGCACGTCGCCCCCTCTGGAGGACAACGGAGCTGCTTCTCTAGTACACAACGCAGGTAGTTATATCTGCAAGTGGAAGCAGAGGACAAACAGGCAGAGAAAGAAAAGTCAGCGTCAGTGAAGTTACACTCAAGGATATTTACAAAACACTGTCGACTCGTGTGTCACATTGAGCTCATAACAGATGTTGGACAGGATGACGTTTGTGGTCATTATGGACAGGACAAAACAACAAGACACAAGACGATGTGGTGTGGTTGGATATTTAGGTTCCTGTACCTTCTCCTGAGTTTCTGCACCTCTCGATCCTCCTCCTCCTTCAGCTTGGTGATGAAACTCTTCAGGACTGGCATCTCAAACTTTATATACTGCGCCACCTGGTGGACAAGAAGAGAATGTCATGACAAAAGAGACAAAACTGAGTAAAGAGGTGTTGGAGACACAGAGGCAACATCTGGATCTGTGTTGGTCCCCTTTAAGGTAGAAGTGACAGTGTGGTGATTTACATCATACGTGACTTCTTCCCCCAGGTCTGCTTCCATGAGGAAGACTTTGCAGACCTGCTCGCATGGACCCTGCATCACCCTCAGCACCAGAGGATAGTCACTGCGCTTCAGCTTCATGCGCTCTGAAAGAAATCAAAGAAATCCGGTATGAAGGACCACTGCATCGTAAGATCACCAATAATAAACCAAGTGAATGAGTCCTGCTCACCTCCACTCGTGTGGACAAGGTAGAGCGCGAAGTCATCGGGGCTGTTTTCAATTTTAAACTTGTTGAGGAGGACTCGCAGCACCTGAGGCGTCCTCATGCAGCTGTTGATGCGAACATTAGTCACTGAGCCAAAAGCAGGAGTAAACACTGCTGTCTGAGGAGAGGGGAAAAAACAATACAATTAATGATTTATGAGCATTTATTTATGTACAGATACAGACGTGTATGAGTCATTGTGTATTAAGCCAAATCAATTAGTGCTTCACTTGTTATTTGGTAATTATACCCTCATTTAACAGCTGTAAGCCGCACTTTAACAATTCAATAAATTACGACACACTATAATGTATTTCTGTTTATAAATCACCACAACTCCTCGTGTGGACACTCTAAAGTGGAGACTGGTGTATAATCAGATAATGATACTTTACATTATGTTTAAACAGGAGAAGATAGAATCACTGGTGAATACTGTGCATTAACAGCTTGTTAATAACAATTTATGAATTTATGTTTATATATTCTGCTTATGTCTGCTCCACTGGGGCAAACCATCACCTTGTGGTTGTAGAAGTGTCCGTTGATGGAGAAGCGATGGCGTCGTATTTTCCTCTGGTCGCTCGGTGAGCGTCGCTGGCCTCGTCTCAGGACTCCGGCATCGCTCTTTGTTCGAAGGAGCTGGGCGGAGCTCTCGTTCTCCTCTGTCCAATCAACAATCAGGACTTTAGATCATCAGTTATTATTCAGTGTCCCCCTGAAGGTGTGGACTTTAAATTAATGACGTCACAGTGACGATGTTGGATATCTATACACTGAATTAAACCATATTTGTATTTCTAAAGCTGTGATCAGGATAGAATGATGGTAATTTAGTCTTAACGTAGGTTTTATGTATTTATCCAAATTAATAGAACTTAATAGTGAAAAAAAAACTCCTCTAGAGGCTTGAAAACGAACTCTGATGAAACTAAAAATAAGGTTTAATTCTTCGCTCCCCAGAAGTTTCCATGATGATCAGTCACGGTGTTGATCTCATTGAACTTAATCCAACGTTTCTTTTTTTGTCGTAACAACTGATGAGACAACATAAAGTGACACCCCCCCGATTAGTAATTCAGTTGTTTCATCCGTGCATACTAAGAACTGAGGTGTGATGTTGTTACAGACATTGGGGTACGATATAAGATGTTTACTGTATTTACTTCATACCGTCAGTTAAGCCACTCACCGTCTGTCTCCTGTTCCATCTCCCCGTTGTCCTCTGGCTCGTTGTCGGGTGGCGTCACCTCCAGTGTGGGCGGGTCCTGCTCTAACAACTGTTCACCATCTGTGCTGTTGGTGGAACTTTAATTAGAAAAACAAGAGAGAGCAGAGAATTGAGAGACGTGCTGTAAAAGAAAAAGAGCCAAACTGTGAAGATGCAGCTGAAAATATTGTTTTTAGAATGTTGTTAAAGTTAATAATAATTTGCCCCACATGAAACCAAAGTGAGGGAGTTACAGTTACTGACTGTTGAGGAAACCCTACATTTGTTGATGATAAATCCTGCTAATGAAATTTTGGTGCGGAGTAAAACAAATTTAATCTGGATCTCGTGTATTTGAATTTCTTTAGGGGACTGTTGGGCCATGGCGGAGGTTTGCATTATACTGAGAGTCACTCTAGTTTTGTCTGTTTTAGAATAAAAAAGGACAGATATTAAGAATCATTTACCCATTCCATAAAATATTTAAATGGTATTTTTTGGTATTCATTTACATGCAGGCCTTTATACTGAGAAGATAAATGCTTCATTTAATGACTGGGATTAAACAGCTGAAAAAGGAGCTTTGGGGTTGGGAGGCTTTTGGTTAATAATGATCTTTTCTATATGGATCTTTGCAAATTGGTGCTGTATTAAGTGATTTATCAAACTTTGTAATTTCAGGATTAAATCTGTAAGAATAACTCATGTCAATAAACTATATGACACAAATTTAAGATACATAAATTGTAAAAAAAGATTGTTTCCAATAAAAAAAACTAGACATAATCTATATCTGCCCTCATTGACCTTCAGCATCTCACTCTTTCCGGTCACTGAGGTGTAACTGGATCTGTCCAGGCCTCTTACCCTTGACTGTCCAGATTACACCCAGAATGCCAGGATGTGGAGGAGGGGGGCGGTCGGATCCGCTCGTGGTCATCCTGCATCTGAAGCCTGATTGGTCGACGCAGGCCCCAAAAGATATTCAGCAGGCCCTCGACAATCAGCTCCTCCTCTTCCTGATGTGAAAGGGGATAGATGCCGTGATCAATACAAACATAAACAGACACCCCCCCCACACACACACATATATACCCACCTCTCTGTGTCGGAGCTGTAGATTTTGTCCATCATAGTAGAGATTGTACGTCTTCAGATGGGAGAGGACGGTTGCCCTGTAGACAGAGAGACTGAATCACTGAGGGGTAAATGCTGTTGGAAGGAACTTGCTGCTCAGTTTGATCAGATGTCCTTAACAGGGATCATTTATGTACAGAAGCAGATGAATTGTGGTCGTAGCAATTCTTCTTTTTCAGGAAAAAATTGAAAATCCCTTCAAAACAAACGACCAAATTCATTTTAGTCATAAAATATAATATAATTTGATCATCCATCCCTATTTGTCTGACTTTCAAACAACCTTGTGTTTTGGTAGCCAACTCATGAATGTTGGATACTGGTGCAAACTGGTACTGGTTGTTTTATATTGGCTTGCAAGCCTGTAGTTCTCAGGGGTGTAAAACAAAAAAACTTGGCCCCGGTTGTTTAGGCACCCTTAGTGGCCCCCCTAATGGAGTTTCCTTCTAATCTTTATTCAAGAGTGAGTTCTTCTACTCTTTATTTCACTTAAAGCCATCTCCCTCAAACAGCACCTCTTCTCCTGTTCAATACTGTTGGTCTGCACTCAGATGTACCGTCTCAGATCTTTAAATAAGTCTGTCCTCCACCTGCTTGTGTACACACATGAAACGTCGGCTCTCAGATTCCTGCTCTCGTTCTTTACAATGTTTTGTGAATTAACCTCGATGTCAAGTTGCAGGATTTGTGGGGGCTCTACCTCATGCTGGTAAATTAGTTCCGGTGACTTAAACCCCTGCAAGTATTAACATAGTATAACTACTACAGTCTATGAATCAGTTAATCAATGAATTCATGTTTGCTTGGACATAAATACAAACGTTTTAAAACAAGTGAGATGATTTTAAATGACTTTATACAGTTTTTTTAGACGTGTATACAGGTGTTACATGTGTTCATACGACAATCAGCCTGGTTCTTGATCCTTACTTGCTGATGAACTTGTTCTCTCCAATCTGAACCCCGTCCTGTGTGTCATTCATTTTCAGCGAGCATGAGAGGAGCTGAGAGACAAAGACGCGACACAGAGAGTTAATCACTTTCATCCGTCTGATTCAGTCTCATGACTCCTCATGACCAGCACAGACGCAGAGAGAGCAACAGGGAGAGGAGCAAAGGGCCTGCAGGAAGAGGAGGAGGAAGAGGAGGAGGAAGAGGAGGAGGAGGTAAAGCTCCAGAAAGCAAAACACAAACAGCAGCAGATCATATCTACTTTCCTGTCAACAATTTCCTTCAAGATACAGACAGCTGATATTAAACTACCACTATGTTTATTTTGTGATGGACTCAGACGGCTGCTGTCCTCAATTTACTTAATATTGTAGTCTTAACTCTTTTATTTATGTCTTCCTCTCTCGTTCACACAAAAAAACTAGGAAACACAAAACACACACACATGCAGCTGTTATTAATGGCATGCTGCCAACCTCCCCCTTTGCCAAGTGTGTGTGTGTGTGTGTGTGTTTGTGTGTGTGTAGGGCAGAAGCCTCCTGAAAGAGATGCGCAGTTGTAGGACACATGGGCCACCTGCTGCACCAAATCATTTCTGCTTCTACCCCACCTTTCCCCCCCGATGTCAGCTTAGATTGGCTCCACCCCCCCCCCACTATGAATCGTTGATCCTAATAAGTCTGATGATCCTCTGCCAACATGATGCTCATATTTGTGAAATGTCTGAAGCTTGCAACTAAAAGTTTCTTGCCATTATAGACTCATTCTTCCCTTATGGAGACAAAATCAAGCGGCAGACTTCTCCAGGCTGTGCAATCCATCATCTATCAATAATCGTTAAGTAATTCCCACGCAGAAGTTGAATTGCCTCCTCACAGTAAGTAACTCTGAGCTCAACATCAGTGCATTCTTTATGCTCCTTGTGTTCGATCAGACACCTCATTCATAATGTATGGAAATAGATTGAGGAGGAAATCAATGGCTGCTACGAACAGTGAACAAGACATGAACGTTTTCTAAGAAGCAGAAAGGTTTTGGTTTGTGGTTGTGGCCTAAAAACAACCACTGGTGCTGACCTGTACATTTTGACTCCATATTATTCTGTGATAACACAGTCAGCAACTCTACAACCACTAACAACACATCGGGGACTGTCTGCAGCAGGAGGAGCAGGGATCTTACCGTGGTGAGGACGGAGGTACGTTGAGTCACCAGAGAGATGGAGCTGGAGATGTGGAGAGAGAGAAAGAAATCAGACGATCAGACAGTGTCCCCGGCAGTTGTCCCCCTGGTGTGGATTTCAGGCGTCCACCAGGCCCCCTTTCTTGTGAGTGTGACGGCGAGCAGACAAGGAAGCGGTGGGGGCGTTTAAAGGAAGTGCTCCCCTTCCGTTAAATCGCTTCCTCATTTGCTCAGTCAGTCACACAGGAAACTGACACTCGCCCTCACACGGCACAAAACTTCCTCAATTCAAGCAGCGCAGATGAGTTATCATGCGCACGCACAGAGTGGACATATTGTACATGTGCATGCGTGGAGAATCTGCTAAGACCCATACACACCTCACAGCCGAGTGTTTACAAAGATGCTGATAAATAAGCGAAGGCTGTCAATCTCTGAAACAAAGTGAGCTCAGTTGTTGTGAAACTAATTAAATATTAAACACCAATCAGCCCAGCCCCCTGCAGGCTCTATTAATATTTCAGCAACTATTTTATGCCTGTAAAGCTCTGAACAGTCACCGCTGACCTACACAAAGGAAATCATTAGCCTTTAATAATGTGGTCGTGGTCAAGGACAGTCAAGTTCACAGTCTCATTAACAGGGGAGGCCAGCGCTGGTGTGACACTGACATTTCGGCCGCCTGTTCTCTGACAAGGCAACCAAGTGATCCGACTGATCCAACTACAATGGAGCCTTCGGAAACGAAGATGGATTCAAACTCTCAACCTCTAAAGCTGTTGCTCGACTGTCAGTCCCCATAGAATAAAACTGACATATTCAGGGTTTGGAACGATTGTATTTATGACTTTATCCACAGGGGATTTTAATGGTTTTATTTACATCAAGTTTTCAAACCACAGCAAGCCACTGGGTGACCTTTCTGATGATGTGATATGACACTGGATGTTATCTGGGGGTTTGTGTTTATTGTAACGCTGTGACAAAGCCTCGTCTTTCCCAGACTGTGACGGCTACGTGACATTTAGGTTGGACCAGAATTACCTTTTTAAATACTGTTTCTTAAAGTATGTGTATCAAAATATGTGAGCAAGGTTTAAGAAATGCAGTAAAAAAACATAATTACACACACTCACAGATCAGTCCCCTAAATCAGCCTGATTTTATTCATCAAACCCATGAATTATTCCCTGTGAAATTATTGAAAACACCAAAGCTGCTCTACTCACAATGGTTAAGAAAACAAAAAGCAGGAACTGTCTCACTGACGTATTAGCAACAATATAAGGAATCAAATGAAGCCAAGCGTTGATACTCTTAAGCTAAAACTTAATTTACAGATTTCTTTATGAATCTCATAAACCTGTGATGGAAGGCCAAATAACGCGTATATATATGTACCTTGATATTCTGAAACCAGTGAGAACTGCCCTCTATTGCAGCCACGTGTACTGGTCTCTGTGGGAATGATCTTTACGACATGAAGCCGTCTTGGATTTTAGTTTAGCAGCCGTCAGCAGAATCTAAAGGAAGCCAGACGGATCCACAGACTCCCCCGTGCCTCGTTACAAGATCAGCCAATCACTCGCCTCCATCTTGCCCTATATCTCTGCATCTTTATATTCCCCTTCATCTGCTCCGTTGTTTCCTCACCACGGTGGCTCGGTGAATTCTTTCCTCTTTGCCCGATCTTCAGCTTTCTCCTCTGTCTCCTTCACTCGCCCTTGTGAGGCCATCCACCAACATGCTATTAAAACTCATGACCACAACTTCCTGACTTTACTCCACCACCCCTCCCTTCCACTCTCTCTCTCTCTCTCTCGCGCTCTCTCTCTCTTTCAGTGACACACATGAAAGCTTGTGTTCTGCCCCCCCGCCCCGTTTGCCTGTGAACCCTCCTCTGTTATTGTCTTTGCCGGAGACAGATGATGAATAGCTCCTCTCCTCCTCCTGTTCAGAATTCAAACCCTCCACCAGCAACTCCATCTCCTCGTCTTTAGCCTCCGCTCTACCACCGCCGTCGCTCTATTGTCAGCATAGCCATAGCAACCCCAAAAACATCTGAGGATCAGCAACTATCCTGCAACACTGAGCCAAAAATAGTTCATGTGTGTTTGTCTCTCCTGCTCATACTCAGGTTGTCGAACATGTCGCCAGGCTGCATCTAGATCTAAATATGGCTTCCACGTTCTCCAGATCCAGATGAAGCTGCTGCTGCCTCTTATCTGTGGACTTGTTTACATAACCATTGAATCGCTCTAGCAAAACTGTCAAAAAATCCAATGACTGCAGCTTTTTAAATAGATATTTGGTTTTCTTAACTGAATATCTTAAGGTTTATGACTGTGCATGTGACAATGGGCTCTATTTCGGCTACCTGACCAAACCATCAACTGAGAACATGATTAGTTTATTAATCGATTTGGAGAAAAACTAGAATGGCATTAAAAGAGTAAAAAACAGTCCCCTTGTGAAACCACATGTTAAAATCACTAAATGCAGGTTTTTTATTTGGATCTGCACCAAATTCTCAAAGGAAAACGGTGTAAATGTTGAAAAATCTCACATTGTTAAAGAAAGTGGAAAAACTAAAAACCTGGATTCGCCCCTTGACCTGGATCCACTCCGTTATTTAATGGTTTCCTCCCTGACCCATATCGCATCCAAGCTACGTGATAATCCATCTGGTTGTTTGTTTGCGTAACAAACAAACAAACAAACCTCCTCAGCAGTTAGTTAAGTTAGTAGTCGGCCTAGTTGACTAGCATCATCAGTGAGAAGTTAAAGCTAGTTCACTGGGTTCACGCACGTTAAACCAATGCAGTCCGGTACAACAGCTGTGGAACAAATCAAAATGGGTAAAAGAGGAGCTCATTAAATTTGACACGGACCTGAACAAAGGGGCGAATGAAGGGTTTTTTAAATTCTCTTTCTTTAACATTCCCGAGATAGGCTGGTTTCTATCATACATGTTCACCTATTGGCCAATAATTCATAGATCTTGATGAACAGAATCTGGCCATTGGTTGTGGCTTGGTTGAGTTTAAGGAGAATGTTGGGCCCTGAGAGGAGAGGAGGTTTTCATTGACATTGGTTTGTTTATTTGTTAGCGATTCAATTCACTTGCTGAATGAAATCAGACATATTTAGGGAATTGGTGTGTTCAGTTTGGATTGACTCTAAGGTGCAGGAAACATTACACCCTCCACGAACACGGGATTTACAGAACTACAGTACTTCCAGCTGAGTGGATCGAGTTACAGGCCAAAACATTGGGTATTGACTTTATAGTCATAGGGTCTGTCCTCCCTCTGACTGTGAACAGATGTACTGCTCGTTATGTAACGTGTTCCACTAAAACACAGCCACAGACCGTCAGTCACTCACTAAATGATGCGATCATATCTCATGTTGTGCTCATGGATCCTCACATGAAGTGACGTGGAGCGTGTCTACTACATGTATGTCAACCACACATGCATGTGTCATATCGAACATGGAGCCCAGTTTGTTTTTTTGGTGTCAGGAGGTTTTAGTATTTTTCGGTTTCAACAGTCAGGACATCAAACTACACCCAGTCCACATCATCACGATCCCACTCACTTAGCTACAGCGACGCTCCGCTCGGATTCCTGCCGACTTTCGGGGCTCCTCTGCGGGGCTTCACCCAACCCAGGGACGCGGGCTCTGCGGTTCTCCTCCTCGGTGTCTCTCCTCTTCCTACCCGGTTCTTCGCATCAAGTCCTCCGTTCACATTAACTCCTTTTCTCCGCTGGAAACCATCGGCCGGGCGCGTGTTCGTCTCCTCGCGAGCTGAGAATCCGGGAGGAGAGCGCGAGACGAACATCTGTTGTCGCGCGTGAGCTCGACGCACGGCGGCGTCGCGGAAGGGTGGGGGGGCGGAGGAGAGACTGGGGACTGAGAGGGGAGGGGGGGGGGGGGGTGGATGGCCGAGAGCCAATCAGATAGCGACCCCGACGCCCCTTTGTTCACACTGAATGAAAACATGACAATAGAAGAGCCGGAGAATACTACGACTCTAGTACTTATACACAATGACCCTAGTACTTATACACAATGACCCTAGTACTAATAATTTGACTGCATTACTTATACACAGACTAACACACTGACTCGTCCTAATGCACACTAACACATTGTGACTCTAGTGCTAATACACTGACTTAATACTAGTACACTACACATACTTATACTATGACTCTAGTACAAATACTATGATTCTACTACTAATATACTATGACTCTAGTACCAATACACATACTTATGCAGTACGACTCCATCACTAATACACAGTAATACACTGACTCTAGTACGAATACACACACTAATTGAGTGTCTCTAGGACTAGTACACACTCACATTATGACTATCACTAATACACTGACTAATACTAGTACGCATACTAATACACTGATTCATATTAATACTCATACTTACACAATTAATCTAATATTAATACATAATGACTCTAATACTAACACTATAACTAACACATATTAACCCACATTGACTCTTGTACTAAGACATAATAGATGCTATAGATGTTCTCAGATCTGACCTAAAGCGTCTGAGTGAATATTCCTCATCTTATTAGGAACTTTCTAGGAAATGCTGATGGAAACTGACGCCTGTTTATGTAAACTACGATTTCTCCATTTGTCATAAATAGTACGAAACTGCGTTGACCTCAGAATATAAATACATTTCAGTCGAGGAAACTTGTTTTAGACAGAGACTTTTCCTTTTCCCTTCATTCACCTTGGGTTAAAAACAACTTTCATTAACAGGGGCAGTAAAAAATAAAGACAGTAGACTGCATTCATTCTGTAACATCATATTAAATAGTTTTAGGAACAGGATAAGGATAAAACATTTTCTTGCTACAAGTAGTTTACACAATTTAGTTTAGCAAACTTTACTCCATTAAATATACATTTCTTTTTGTTGTTGTTTTTACATCTATTTAAAGTTTGTCAGCTCAGTTTATAATATATACTGGTAATGTGTTAACATGGACAAAGCAATGTTAGAGTAAAAAAATACAATATGAAAAGGTCCTAAAAACAAACTAGACGATTCCCCCGAGCCACACATTTGAAAAGAAGATCAAAACAAATTTACTCTTTAAATAAACAGAACAACAAAATGGTGCGCTGTACAGCATGATTCAAGATTAAAAGTTATGATTTGTTTCTTACAAATATTCACCTGTAAAAACATAAAAATGATGTATAAAAAGAACAGAAACATTGAAAAAGAGAAAACACTTGACACAATAGTATATTCTTCATGTAGCATCCCCTTCAAAATAAGAGGTACTGATGTCTTTGTGTTACACACCTGATGACCACCTTCTCAAGAGCCGTCTGTTGGGTAAACCCACATCTCTGTAACTAAAGCATCAAGTAGTCGTGTCTAGCCACATGAAATCCAAGGTATTTGTAAAGTAACTGAGCAATTTCTGTAATGACTGAGAGAAACACATATGCTTGTGTATAATATTTGAAAAAGAAGACAGAATGTAACATGACCGGAGGGTTAAATCAAGAGGAAGTTGTGTTGAGGCACAAAATCATCCAATGATCATCTTGGTATAGAGAAATAAGGCAGGTTCACACAGCTGCCAATGACCAACAGGCTCTCAATAAGACGGCCAGCCGGTGTCTTCTCCTACATCCAGAACCGACAGTAAGAACTCCCAGGGACAAACCAGGTACACTGAACATGAGGTCACCAATATATTTTCACTTCAGGATTAGAGTGTGTGTGTATGTGTGTGTGTGTGTGATGTTGGTGAGAGAAATAAGTGCTGGTTACACAAACATGATATGACAAGGAAACAAAGTCACGTGATGTCCATGTGCTAACGTGTGCACATCATTTACAGGAGAATTGATAACAGGGCAGTCCAACCACCGGCCATCTACTCCCTCACAGAAAGAGGAGGTGCAGTCGGCTCTCCGACCTCTATGTGATCCTCGTCGCCCCTGGAACAAGGTTAAACAGCGCGGGCAAGGATTTCAAATACAGCTGCTGCTGTGGTAACGTTTTACCACGTCTCATCTACAGCTGTCCGGCTGCCATTTACACGATGAGGTTTCAGATTTACAGGTTCCACACACATCGATGGTCAGGAACTAGCCAAGCCTCATTTAAGACCTCATCATCATTTAGGTTTCTCCAGGATTTGGTAACATCACTGACGTCGGTCTACCCAGAATGAGAACACGTGTGGTGATACAGACATTAAAACCAGTTCCTATTTTAATCTGTGACCTTAATAGGACTTAGTTGCAGTCCACTGTAAACACTTTATCTGACTTCACTGGAACTGCATTCTGATAAGGAAAACTGAAAATTGTGCTCACAATAATATTTAGTCAGGGTTGTCATTGTAAATTGTATCATTCCAGGTAGACACTAGACATTAGTGACATCACACAAAATGGTCAAATCCTGAGTGTAACAGATAGAGAGATGGGGTCTTAAATGTGGCTAAAGCTAACAATGCTATCAGAGACTAAGGCCCTAAATGTTTTTGAACAAAACAGTTAAGTTCTCAGGTAACCACACACCAAAGGTTCACACTGATGATGAAGGTGTATAAGGACGTAAGAGGGTTTGAGGTCAGTGGGAATGGGTCACTCTGACCCCGATCATCTTGGCACCATTATATGTGCAAACAGTACGTGTAGTAAAAAGGCCCTGACTCTGAAAATTGAATAAACAATCCAGTTTGCAAGTGTTGCGTCTGTCTTTATATCAACAAGGTGATATAAATGGAATGAAATGGGAGCAGCGTACTTTTTTAAAATTTTACAGTAGAGACTGACTTTATGAGAGGTGGTTTCTCAAAGCACCGACCTCAGCCGAGGTGTCTTGAGGAGCAGTACGTCAAACATACTTTTTTAAATTTTTTCTCTTTTAAACAGGGCATTAACAAGTGAAATAATAAATATATTTTCAACATTGTACAAGAGGAAAATAAACCTGCTTCAAGCAATCGTTAAAAACATCCACTTTTTTTCTCATAAATAAATAAATAGCTTTGACGGACGAGATGAAAAGCTGAGAAATTTGGGAAGAGATTTTAAGCAACATTTGTTCTCAAAAATGAGTAAATTTGGTATATTGTTTAAGAACAATAAGTGGTATTAAAGAGTTTTAACAATTTGGTTTAGTAAAGATCGCAATTAGACTAAGCTACTAATATTTAGTAGTAGATTTTCAGTTTTTTTATTCCTGCATGAAGATCAGTAGTGAGCTAACTAAAGCGAGATGAGTGGGAGGGGTACGGAGCCCGAGGGGAGGAGGAATGTACACTATTGAAAAAATTTATATATATATATATTATTAATGACATCAGTAACAGTCATGATTGGGCTGCTTCAAATACACACAAGAACAAAATAAATGAACTCTGCAAAACTTCTGTTACTACATTTAAATACTCAAAATCACCACCCTAACTTCTGAGTAAGATTATGTAAGGGCTCACTGAATGCAATGATGGAAAAACCAAATTAGTGTGGTGGTTTTGTAAACCCTACCTTAACACACATTACTGTTAAACATAGGACACGTGCCTGAAGTGAAAATATTAATATTTTGAGGCCACCTGTCTGTTACTGTGGCTTTATAAAAAGCTTGTTTCAAAATTTGCGTGCAGAGATTTGAAAAAAGCTAATTCAGGGTTATGAGATACAAATAATTTGTTTCTTCCAAACTGAAGTATAGAAAAACTCCAAATTGAGAGTCCGTTCATTTGCAGTGTGTTCAGGTAAACCAAGTGTTTTTGTATCGTTAATAAATTATGCATAATACTGATGCAGTAAACTTGAAGGTTTGGGGATTTTTTGCCCGGTCACATGGGAGATCATGTGAATATCTGCACTAATATCTTTTTAATAAGTGAGTTTCTTGGGCATGAGATGAGACGAGCTGGTCAATGGGTCTGAGGAGTTTTACTGAAGAAACGGGGGAGCGAGCTGTGGAGTGACATTCTACATTTGAACTCAGGAGGCAGATAGTGCAACAAAAGAATAAAGTCACAATCACTTTGCGTGAGTAAGGGCACCTGACTAAAAACTTCACTCGGTCTGCATGATCCCCCCCCCCCGACGTGCATTGCTGCACTTGGTTTTTGGTGAGGCTGTTGGTGTATGTGCATGCCTGTGTCTCTAATGCTGTTGCATAATGAGTCTTGAGGCAAATGATTTGTAACAGTAATTTGCATAATCCTCAATTGACATAATCAAATCTACCGTGGGCGCTCAGTAGAACAACGTGTCAGAATCTGACATGGCCAGTAGTAGTTAGCAGTAATAACGAGTCAGTGAATCCACGAACATTTAGCTTTGATTGTTTGAAAGTCATCGCTCTCGTTCTGGATTAAAGTGCCGCCATCTCTTGCTGCATATTGTGGACATATGCACACACACCAAGTCATCTCCGTGTGGTGACGACATCCTGTAACATGCTTTGATTTGCTGTAGCGAGCTTTAGAAACTGCGTGGTGGGAGGCAGAAAAAGACAGACACAAGATAAAGAAAACACATAATGACGAAGGGGTTGGTGCGTCACATTTTCTTCCACCAAATCCTGCACGGCTTCTGTCCTCCACTCTCCCATCTGTTTATCCCAGTGTACCATCCTTTGGTTCCCATTGCCCATAAGCCCGTTGGCTATACCCGACTCTCTCCTGTTGCCGCGCCTCCCTCCCCTCCCTTTCCTCCTCCCTTCACCGCATCTCCATGTCCCATTCGGTTCCTGCAGGATTCCTGTAGCCTCCCCCACTGGTAGCCTGTGAATGTGGGGCTGATGGGGAGGTACTTGAAGACGGGGTGTCTGCGAATGAAGTCCATTCCAAATGGCAGGTCATAAGATCTCAATCCTTCCAGTTCTGCTGTGCTGAGACCAGAGCCGAGCTTCAGCTTCTTGACGCCTCGTTCTTCAAGGGTACCTGACGAGACAAAAAGAGGAGTGAATAATCAAAACCATGAGTTACAATCTTTTTAAAAAAATGTTTAAAGACACAAAGATACAAAAAGTCATAGATCCACTGTAAGGGATTATCTATCCATGTGTCTGCCCATCCGTCCTCCAGGTTAAAGCTTGAGCCTGGCTTTAACTACCATTATATCTTTAAATAACTCAATGAAGCAGTGAATTTACAGCACAATTCAAATATTTTTTTAATGTTTTTAAATCATAATTTTGACAAACGAGAAAGACAGCATTAAACACCTTACCAGGGATAGTGTTGTCCAAAACGAAGGCAACGGAGCCTCCAACAAACATGGCTGTTGTGAGGAGCACGTTCAGCACTTGGTCAACCTCAACAATGCCTGAGGAAAACAATGAAAAGAGGATAATTCACGATGTGTACATTACTTGTGTGGGTTTAATCATAACAGAGAAGGTTGGGTCAGTATTGTTCCTCCTTGTGTTCATCGTTTTACAGATAACTACAAGTCTTCAGTCTAACTTTAACAAGACGTGTAACATGTGTGTTATTCACAACTAATATGTATTAACAACTGAATATATTAAACAAAGGTTACCCACAGAAATTGCACAAATATGACTGAGAGTTTACTGCTCACTACAAACAATTAAAAATTAAAATTCATTGAAAGGGTGGAGAGCATTGTGCACAAGCTAACTTTCCATTAACTCTTATTGATGTAAATGTAACGATGAATCTTCATGTTGATGTTGACCCTTGCTTGTCAGGACCCCCCCCGCTCACCTGTGACCAGCGGGTTCTTTTTAAGGTAGCTCGGCAGCATCAGACCGAAGAAAATGGAGAAGCCCAGGACAAAGAGGTTCCTGGAGGAGTTGAGGTCCACAAACTGCAGGTTGGAGAGTCCCACTGCAGTGATCATACCGAACAAGGTGCAGAACAGAGCTCCCAGGACAGGGTCAGGCAGAGAGGCGAACAGGGCGCTGAATTTACCCACCATGCCCAGCAGCAGCATCATGGCAGCTCCGTACTGGATCACACGTCTGCTGCCCACCTGGACGGGGGGAAGACAGTCTTTTAGAGCCAAATGCTGCATTTACACATTAAACTGGAGGGGTTTGAATATTAGGAGCTGAGATCAAACCATCTATTTAAGAGTGTATGAGAATTGTTTTGGGGATCAATAAAGATGCTTATTGTTTCAGATCTAAATGAGTTTGAGCACAGGAGAATGCAAAGAGAGGCAGAAACATCATACAAGTAAAAAAAAAAATGAAAGAAAGGATAAAGAAAAAACATTGAGTGCAGGCGCCTGATACCTTTGTGATTCCCAGGACACCTATATTTGGACTGGAGGAGGTGGAACCATTTCCGGTGCCAAAAAGCCCATCGAGCACACAGGAAACACCCTCCATGAATATCCCCCTACAGAGACAGAGGAAAACAGACCAATTACAGTATCTGATACAGTAAATTACTCGTTCTTTGCTTCCTGAGTAATGGAACGAATAAGGAAGAGTATAAGAAACAGAGGAGTTACCTGTTGATGGCATGGACGGGAGGTGGAGGAGCGCAGGAGAGTCGAGCGCAGGCATAGTAATCTCCAATCGACTCGATGATGCTGGCCACCACAGCGCTCATCATACCGATCACCCCTGCCACGGTTACAGTTGGAAAACCCCACTGGACTGTTGAGGTGAGAGCAGAGAGAAACATTTAAAACAGAAACTCTTTAAAATGATTTTGCCTCATGGTTTGTGGCTGGACTTTAGCTGCGGTCCATGTTTGTAATGTTAATACAGTTGAAACACATACAATCAAAGAGCTTATAGAAACTATGCCCTGCTCATTCCGTCAATATAGAATATGCATGTTGCAGACCAAAGCAAACCAAAACCTCACACACTTACAGGGATATGGGATCTTAAACCACGGAGCGGCCTGGATGATTCCTTGTCGTGCATCTGTGCGGGCGTAGAAACCGTACTTGTCCTTCTCCGGCGGGAAAACGTCAGTCACGGTGAAAATGAAGCACAACAGCCATGACACCAGAATGGCCATGATGATCTGAGGATAAAGACAAATGGGAATTTGTTTAAATTTTGCCAGTTCTAATCCTGCTTTCCTGCGTCACTGGTTCAGAAATGTCTAGCAATTAAACTATTTGCATCTTTTTATTAAATAAATCTATTTCGAGCCTTTGAGTGGGTCTATTTTTGCCAAACCCCAACCTGGGATCCATACTGTACTGACATATACCATATCTGCATAATTCATCGAGACTAGGTAGCCTTCATTTCATTAAGACTATAATTTTTTTATTCTTACTAATCTTTCAGCACATTTTATTTTCCAGAGAAGTGAAGTTTAAAAGTCACAGGAAGCCCTTTGAGGAGACCTATACAAGTCAGAGTTGTTTGCAGCTTTGATATGAATTGATGAGTTTTTATCATTTTATTAATCAACCAGCAGAGGGCGGGAGAAGACTGATTTACACTGTACATGGAGGATCGCAGAGTGAAAACCTCTTCACCTCCGACAGAGGAAAGATTAGATTCTGCTGATATGTTACGTGACGGAGGCTTGGAAAGAAAAAAAGGTGAATTAATTAAGAGATGAGAATGAGTGGAGCCCAGATAGACTTGGTACAAAAGGCAACAATCTGAGATACATTTACCTTCATGTTTGGAGTCGTGTACTTACAGGAAACATTTTGAAGACTTGAAGTTTATAGGTCGTCCAGCCTTTCTTGGCTTTGTAGACTGGGAGAGGGAACTGAACGTTTCTGGCATATTGAGAGAAGAGCAGCACCAAGAAGATAGTCCTGCAAAGAGAAACGCTCTTGAGTTTGGTGGATCACAGCCTCCGGAGTCACTAGCGGACTCTCATATTTTACATTCTGCCTCCACCTGCTGCAACACCCCTCGCTTGAATCCCTCAAGGCTGTGAATGTTCTAAACATATATTATATGTGGTCCCCTTCCATTTTCGTCTCACTATGGCCCACAGAGGCAATCAATTATCCTAACTGCCTGAGAAGGAGCGAATCAGTGACAATTACAGGCTCATATCCTCTGTCCATGTCACAATAGTCCCTGCAGCTACAGTGTAAACAACCGTGACACAGCATGTCACGACACCTGAATGTCACCGCGCTGATGTAGATCTTTGTTTATCACGTAATCCTCTTTATCTTTATATTCAAGGTAATACATTATTTTCTTGGTTAGGATAGGCTTCCTTTCTATCTCACACTAAATTTCCAAGATATTCTGTGTAAAATTAAGATCTAGAGTGATAATTTTGCTGATGAAGTCACGATAAATGAGTAACGTGAAAGAGCTCCACGCTACTTTGGAAAAACTCTTCGTACAAAAGCTTTACACTGTATATACCAGTTAAATAACATTCATATTATTCGATATTTCTATATTTTTTCTTAATATTCCTCACATGCAAGTATTACATTTGACTTATTACTTGCTGATGTCTTTTTGACTCTTGCTGCTGTAATAATGCAAAATTCCCTGTTGTAGGAATAATAAAGTTGTATTTATCTTGAGGTGAAACTACCCCCAAAAGAACAGAGAACAACGGTGTGGCAGTGTGAATTCAATCAGTCTCAGGGTTCCGTGGTTCTTTCACCCTTAATAGAGCTAAATGCACTGCTGCATTGTCGAAACACGAATGTACATTTCTTCTCACGAGAGTCTGCACTTACAGCATAGCTACTCCCCAGTGTTTCCCAGCCCTCTCGCCTGCGGCCTGGAAACCAGACAGGCCGATGAGGGTCACAGTGGGGGTGATGGTCAGGGGCCCGATGTACTTCAGCAGGAGCCCGGGAAGACCCAGTGCTCCAATACACACTTCGATCAGGGAGGACACGATGATGGCCCCCTGGATCTGACAGAGTGAAGAAAAGACAATGATAGTTTTAGGAACTATAAGAAAGAAAAAACATTGAGGAACTACCCACTTAAATACCGGAGGAGTTTAAAAATGTTTTTTAATCTTTACGATTACAATCAGTGCAGGCTGAGGGGGACTCTGACAGAAGCAACTGCAGCTAGATTGTAACTGAACACTTACATTAAATTGGAATGATTATAATGCTGGACTTCATAGAAAAAGAGGTTAGCACTAAATCACGCAACAACGTACACGAAAGACGCGATTATTCGGACCATCCACTCAACAGATCATGAGACTAGATGTGTTAGCACTGATCAATCACATTGTGGTTTAGCTTTGCAGAAATGACTCAGCACAAAAACCTCTTTCATTATCCAAGTAATAAGTGGAACAAAACGTCTACATTTTCAAATTAAGATAAGACATTTATAGTTCTCATGGTTGGAAGAGAGAGTTAAAGAATCACCAGATATCCACTTGTCATTTGATGCTTCTTAGTGTTAATCCCATTTGTCCTGCCTTATTTCCGTCTCCCTGTTCTCTTCCATCACTTTTATCACCTGCACGTTCCTGCTGCCGGCAGCTCATCGATGTTCCATTCAACAATTTGATTCGGTCTGATTGAATTTAGTCTTGTTCACATGTCGCACAAAGAACAGTTACTCTACCGGCTGACGCAAACAGAAAAGGTTAATAGAAATGAACAGCTCTTGTCACACAAACAAAAGCCTGCAGCCATATACGGAACAGTGACGTTTAAATGTTATCTTGAAAAGGATCTTTTCGACCACGGTTTGTGTATATATAGAATGCAACAGCTTATTAAAGGGCATATTTGTTTTATGCCAAATCTACTTCTTATATGGCATTTCTCACAAAGAGTATTATACAATACTAACTTTGCATGGCTGAGTTAATTTTCCTTTGTTGCCTCACCTCTCGTATCCTGGGGTGCCAGATCTCCTCTGTGTTGAGGAGCTCTGTGCTGTTAAACATGGGAACATCTAGGAGGTAGAAAAGGCGAGAGGTTAGAAAATAAGAATGACCTGTAAATCATAACTCCTCCCATCCCTGCGATATAATCTTTGATACCATGCTTTTGGAGAAGGGAATACAAAAATGAAGCAATCCCCAGTTTCCATCACTTTGTTATAACAGATATGGATGACTGTGAGAGAGTGAATTAAAGAGAAGTCACCTGTACTGTTACACTTCCACTTGTCCAGCGATAGGATGGCTCTGGCTGGTGCGAGGAAGGCAAAAGCGCTGGCTTGGAACAAAGGCAACCTAAACACAAGGAAAGCAAAGTTAGAAAAGCCTCAATAATCAAGGAGGGAGTAAGAATTCAGCAGCAATAAAAAAGGGATTTTCTGTGTAGGACCACCAGGGGTCAGCACAGTTTTCTTACTAGAAAATGTTCCCATCTATTCTAATATCATAGTGGGAAGTGCAGAGTCCTGCAGGTCTTGTCAGTTAAATACAGGTCAAGGATTTCCCTGCTTCTCCCATTTTCTTCTTTTCACTTCAAACCAGCGAATACCACCATTTTATGATCACTCATTAATAACATATCTGATACATTAGGTAACGGTCAGCTACGCTCTACAGTGAGGCTGATCTGCAAATTACAACTGGGACAAGGAGTAATGATAAGAAATATGATAAGATCTGATCATAGCTTAAACTGAATAAATTGACTGTAATGACGTCAGATTAGAGGAAATGGAATGGATTCGTAATCAGCTTTTAAAAAAGGGAGGGGTTCTGTGGTTATGAGAGTGTGTGCATTCATTAGTCACTTAAATACTATGTGTTATTACCTTTGCTTATAAATCTGCTTTATAAAGTTAAAAATGTACAGAACAGATACTCTAGGAATGAGTGGTTCTCTCATAAGTGGTTTAAATTCTTGTACACATAAAATAATCTAATCAGGAAACATCAAACGTATTCCTCTGTTATATCACCGTCATAAAACACTTCTGCTGAGATACAATAAAAAAAAGCTGAAAGTTAAGCCCAGGTAGAGCCGGGCACTTTTACACAGCAACTTCAGTTGTTTGAAAAGTTTTGGCACCTTAGATTATTATCCATCACGCTACCGAAAATAGAAGGTGTGACCAGAGGACTGATCTGAACATCATGTCAGTCTGGGATCACGTGAAGAGAGGGAAGACACTGAAATGGACGGAAACCAAAGAGGAACTGAGGCAAGTTGTCCGTGACGGCTGGAACCACCGACCTGCCTCGTACTCTGAAAAACTGAGAGTGTAATGACAACTGGTCTTTTTTTTACTAACTCTCGATGAATACTGATTTTAGTTAGGTGTTAATGCACCTTGTATTAAGTTAATAAATAAAAACTTTTTATATCATGGTTTTTGAAAGAATCCTTTTATGTTTTGCTGCCTGACACTTGTGCAGTGTATTGAAATTTCAATAAAACCTTGGACTAAAAAATAAAAATAAAGTAATTGTAAAAAAGACTCATGATCAGTCAACTTTACTTTCTTAGTTGCGTTTGTTATGTCAACTTTAGGTTTCGACTGCAGGTAGCAGCTGCACAAACAAACAGGAAATAACTTATGGACGATTTCATGAACACTCAACTTTTTCATGGAAAAAACGCTGACTCCCGAAACTCCTCAATGTTTATCCCACCATCTCTCCACTACTGTTGGTTCCTGTATATGATCCTCATTACATTTCACCACTACCTCAACATAGTTCAAAGTTTATTTCCAAATTAATCAGTGTCTTGCATCCTGGTGTCACATGTGAGTGTTGGAGTTTCTCAAGACATTAGAATCACCACTAGTGACCTGATTTGTATTGCCCTGCTGAAGATACAATATCTTTACCTGCACAACATTAAAAAAAAAGGATTGTGTCTTCTTGTTAATCACCAGGCAAAACTAGTCTTAGAACAAGGATCAGCTGTCTGTACGAAAACACAATTATACATTTTTCTTCCTGCTGCAGCTGTTCTTCCTGTTCATACCGGCCATTAAACATTTCCTTCCTGATAAACTTCCTCAAAAGGACTAAGTCGTTCACGGTCATGGTTTCATTGAGAAATATTCAGAGGTTGATCTGAAGTTAATATGAGACTTAAAACATCAAAATTTGTTAAATAAGGATGATCTGTCAAGATTAAACCATTTTCATTTAAAAATGTCCATCTTTTACTACCACGTCTTCATTAAAGCACAGATGAAAAATAAAGTTTATCTAATGAGTTCTCTGCAAATATTGTGGATTTCTTCCCCATTATAACTTTCACTGAAGTCAGTTAAAGGAGAAATAAATGCAGCTCATCCTGCCGACATCTTTCTTTTTCTGGTTAATGTGTTGGGATTGAAGGACACAGTGTTTTTACCAGGCTAATGACAGATATGGCTGAGCTACATTATGACTATAAGTGATGACATCTTGGCTGTTCTTGCAACACTTCACATTTTATCCCAATAATCTCCCACAAGTTCCCCTTTTTTATGGAAAACTCCCAACACCATTTTTAAACCAGCCGTGATGACCAGCACTGAACCCAGTTTTCCTTGAGGCATGAGTCAAGAGCGCTGTGTCGTAAAGAACAGCAGGGGATTATGTGATTCTGGGTTTGTCCCGATGAGGCGATTTGGCTGCTGTAGCAAAATGGGAACAATAAGGAGACAGTGAGAGAGCTCGATGGAAAGATTAGGTTTATTTTCTAAAATGGAGTTTGTTGAACTGCTCCTCTTAAAATCGAACATATATCTAAATAATAACCCATGACAACATGATCTGGGATTCATCAAAACATAGTTACGATAGTTTGGATAATATTTATGACAACAGGTAATGTTTCCGGTCAGTTGTTGTTTAATGATGGGGGGGTAAAACTGATAAAGCAGGTGAAACACTGATTATGAATCACACACACAATATATTCAACCAATAAAATCAAAAGGCTTAAGGAAAGTGAGTAAGACTGCACAGCTCGAGAAGGAGTGAGGACAGGTGGGGAGGGGGGGGACCACGAGGAGGAGGGGGGGGTGAGTTTGAGCAGCAGCAGGGTGACATGAGGTGAATACACAGATTTTAGATTGACAGAATGTAATAAGTGTTTGAGAAACGAGGTCAGATGAGGTACTGCTGACTTATCTGACAGATCTGTGATTGATTAATCAATTATAGCATCAACTTATACATACTGCTTGCCAAGAAATGATGCAATAGTTGGACCAGTAGAAGCTCACACTGAAGGCATGCACTGGAGGGAAGCCCCGTCAGAAACTATCTACTATTGAATTTTGTGTTCTAATAAATGCAACAAGAAAGTTTCAGCTACACAAGAACGATGCAGCCATGAACAAAACCACTTTTTATTTTCAACTCATGATCTTATAGAAAACATACAGACAACTGCTATTGAGGAAAAAACTCAAAAACTCAGGGATATTATATAAACTGGCTTCTTTTAACGGTTAGCTACTTAAAAAACATATTTATGTTAAATTGTTAAATGCTGCGATGATGATATGACCTGCGATAAACAAATGCGGGGACAACGGACAGCTCCACCAAGCGCCATCAAGCCCGAGGCAGACGACCAGGGAGTCCTGCACAGCTCCACTAATCCACTTGGGCTGTATTCATACATGTTCATACATGCTGCTCTCTGTGTCTCTATCATTCGCGATGCAAACTGCCAACTGAATCGAGCCAAACCGAGCTCGCACAACCATCTCCTCCGGCGGGAGATTGTTTTGGTGCTTGTGTGTCAGCGTGAGTAAAAGAGCTAGCCGATTAATGCAGGTGAGCTTTGAAGGAGGATTTAACTACTTTGAGAAAAGCATCGATAGTTATGTGGTGATCAGTGTGGAAATTCTGGCGTCATTTAAAAATAATCAACGTTTTTACTGAAGCGAGTCAGAGACATCAGGTTAGAGAGTGAGAAAAATGAGATGCGCAGTGAGTGTTTGCACGCAGTGTGTGTCCCAACACACACACCTATACATCTTTATAGGTGCACCTTTACTGCATTACATTGCAATCTGACACTGTTCACTGTCTTGCATCTTGCATTTCACTTTTTATATATTTTATCTATTATATACATTTGTACTTTGTATAAATATTAGAAAAAGGGAGTAAATAAGTAAATAGTGAGTAAATATATATCGTTTCTTTTTATTGCTTTTCTTATGCATGTTGTATTTATTGGGTTTTTATGTTTTAATGTTTCTATGTTCATTGTATGCACCAATAACCAGAGCAAATTCCTTGTAGGTGTAAACCTACTTGGCAATAAATAATTTCTGATTCTGATCTACATGCCCACAAACCCCTCTCCAGAATGACAAGCAGAGCAATGTTCACAGGTAAAATATAGGCTGTTTTTAATGCTACATAGAATAAAATTCGATGTCTTTTTCACAGTCAATACTCATTACTCATAAGTATTCTTGTGTGTGTTTGTATGTGTGTGTGTACCTGCAGCCCAGTGTGGTCTGTAGCAGGGTGGTGATCCCCACACAGAAGAAGATGGTCCCTATGAGCTGACTGGTGGCCCACTGATCGAATCCAACGCACATCGCCTCAGCAAGGAGGAACGGCACCGCGATCGTCCCACTGAAACACGTCAAGTAGTGCTGCAGGGATAACAAGTCAGAGTGGGTGTCTATTGTTCGACTTAGACTGTAAAATCTGCAGAGCAAAATCCATAACAACATTTTAAGATGTTACATCACCGTACAATTTTGCAGGGTAGGATAAGAGCTTAAGAAATCATGAGAACACTACTGCGCACAAGCAAAATGAATAAAGGCCTGGAAAACTACATTCTTGTTTCCACTTGTTTAATTCTTGTGAACTTTTGACCAGAGTCTTCCCCTGAGTAAACCACTTGTGGTTACTTGAATAATTAATTACCTACGCCAAGGAGGTTATGTTTCCTTTGCCATTTGTCTGTCTGTTAATCTGTCTCAGTCAGTCAGTGAGTCGTCTGCAGGATTACTTAAAATCGACTAAACCAATTTCCAGGAAGTTTTGAGCAGGTGTGGTGTGGATCCATTAGGTTGATTGGTATTCCCATGTTATTTTCAGGATAATGGCATTAAAACAATATTCTACAATATGTCCAGATGTGCAATGACATTTCTGAAGATACCTTTTTTCCCCGTAATATTATAATAAAAGTTAAAAACACTTCACTATACTTCAAATACCTCTTTTAGTCCCGGAGACAAAAATATATTGATGACGGATAATATACACAATAAATCCGTCTGAAGATTTACCTGCATGCCCAGGAACACACAGAGGTACCAGGGTGGGGTGTCCTCAATGGTGTAGATCATATCCATCCTCCTTGCATCAATACTGTCTGTGCTGTCCAGCGTCTCAGACATCGAGCTCTACACATACACAGAAAAATATTTCATATCTTTCCTGACATGTTTTTGTTTTCCTGTGTACTTTACTTTATGGAAAGGGCCAAAATGTATCTTGGAAGATTTTACTTCAACGCCGAACCATTATCAAAGGTGAGAACAGTCTGTCCTGAGCGGATAAGAGGAAGGCTAAATTTGCTGATTGAGCACAGTTATAAAAAAAAACAAGGCAGTGAAAGAGAGAAGGAAGTGTGAAGTGAAGCACATGACATGATTTCATTCTCTCAACAAAGAAAAACGCACAGTCACGGTGAAAGTGAGGAAATTTCACAATAAAAGGGAAGACATCAAGATTGTTGAGTGAGGAATAACTTGACAATTTTAATCTGCCCTATGACACCATTTATAAAACACTAGTCTGACATGACTGACATTTGAATGTGCAGGTGAGGCGAGTTTTCCTTCAGGCTTGTGAAGAGGTTTTACAACATACAAAATGAACTTTACATATCTGGCAAGATGTAACATTTTAACCCCTCAAACTCTTCCAAGACAAAATCAAGACAAGCTTAGAGAAAGTCTCTTTCTAAGGAGACATGAACAGAAGTTACTCATTTGACAAAAAAATGTTTGCTCATTGTGCCCAAATGTTTTCTGTTGTAATGTTCATATCAATCTGAGATGAATCTATTTCACCTTAAACACGTGAAGAGGGCTGGCTGTTTCACAGTAAGGGACACACATGCGCTACTTCCACTCAGACAGACCATCAGAACAAAGAGACAAGTTTGGACCACAACACAGTCCAACAAAGAGGGAGGGGGTGCGTCTTTGTGGCGTAAGGGAAGAAATGTCAAGTCATTCAGACGGTGATGCCGACTGTGGATGAACTAAATTACAGGGTGCAGCACAGAGCCTGTTACTGTGTGAGTAAGCATGTTGAGTCATGTGACCATTTGTCAGTCTGCTTAAACTGAGACTTAACAGTTAACAGTCACTTTGGATGATTAGTATTATTATTATTACAAGGATTATGATTCATCTCTGCACGTTTTCTCTCGTCTTACCTTTTCAGCGGCCTGATTATCTTTACTGTATATCGCCATCAGCTCTGTATTCTCAGTGTCCTGGTCTCCACATGCACCACCAACTCCGTTGACCACCACCTAAACACACAATCACATGCAATTTAGACTTTTAATAGGCCTACACATAAATATATATTTACAAGAGAACATCAGTTTGCAGAGAAAAAAGAAACCCTGATATCTACGGTTAAAAAAATGAGTATATGCAAACTTGCTGAATTACAAGTGTCTGAGTATGTATGGGAGTCTCACATGTACACGTCATGTATAGGCAATCAACGAAGGTAAGTTCATAAAAACATTATAATGAATAGACTAAAGTGGTTAAAAAGGGATTTTTACAGCCCACTTTTTACTGCAGAGTCCTGTGATTCCATCTGATAAAAACCTTAGGTAGAGGACAGATGTGTTTACATGCAAGGAAAAACAGGTCAGCTAAATAGTTTTATTCTACATGCATCTATAAAAATACTGAGCAGCAGGCTGTACATATGTAAATGAATGCTGGGGGTGAAGGTCTGTTGTTGAACGATCTGTTCACAATGCGTCGATGGGACATAATAAAAAGGCAAAGGAAGTTATAGCTAATGTCATATTTTCTGCCCTTTGTGTTCCTCTTAACAGCTTCTGAAAACGACATTGTTTTAACAGAATGAATCGGGATTATCTTAGTTTACAAAAGGAGCCTGACAGCCTTCAAGGTCAATGTCATAGCTCTGTAGGAAGTTGAATCTTAGTTAAATGCCCCTGTGGAAGTAGTGTTCAGTTACTGATGATGGATCCTAACTGGCGGCAGTGGACAATGACTGTGGACTATAGTGCATCCGATCTTGATGATGGATCATGATCTTGCTGGCTGCTGACCATAGACTAAGATTGCAGCAGGACTACTTGATATATAGTATTGAAGTTATCCTTCAAAATGTTTACCCTCATCAATGCTGCTAAAAACTTTAATCTTGATGTTTTCCTACACTTGACATCTATTGCACTTCTGTCTGTCCTGGGAGAGGGATCCCTCACATGTGGCTCTCTCCGAGGTTTCTACGTATTTTTACCCTGTTAAAAAGGGTTTTTTAGTAGTTTTTTTTATTACTCTTGCTGAGGGTTAATGACAGAGGATGTCTCACCAATGTTAAAGCCCTATGAGACAAATTGTGATTTGTGAATATGGGCTATACGAATAAAATTTGATTGATTGACTTTACTCAAACTTGAATTAACAGACATTTTGGGTACAATCTGTTAATAAATCCCCAACATGACCAACATATAAAGCAGATATACTATAGTGAATGTTGCAGCAGTGGTTTGTTAGCACATGGAACAGATATGATACCAGTAGCATTTACTTGGAGCCATGTTTATGGACAGCTGATGCTTTTGAGTTCCGTTTTGATCTCCACTAACTTCTAACTATTAAACAGTGGGTTCATTAAAGGGCCGTGTTGAAAACTGCAGTTTGCCTACGACACTGTTGAGAGCAGCGACACTAAAACACTGCCCAGCTGGGGGAAAAAAAGACAGTTGGGTGTTTTACAATACAATGTAAATACTCATCAAAAAAATTGAAAATTCATATATCTATTTTTGTCTGGGACTTGCAGAGGCATCAGGCCAAAGGCAGATTTATGGTCTCCCAGAAACAAGCTTTCAAGATGTGCCGTCTCAAATCAAGTGTCAGTAGCTGTTCTAAAACTGCCACGTTGGAGGATGGAGTGAAAAGGGGGAGGTGTGACATTGTTTTAATATGAATCATCAGACAGCCTCTCCATTGAGACGCTCAAAGTGTTGTCGGTTCTTGAATGAAAAGCGCCACAAATAATTCTTTGAAATGTCAAATAGAAAGCTGGATACAGAAGCCCAATCCTTGGCTCCTCTCCCACCTTCACACGGCTGACCAGACAGTGGGATACGGGTGTCTGTCAAATTGTCAGTTTGACATTCACCCTCATCTTCACTGTTATCGGTTTTGATCACTACCAACAATCCATGACCGCAGGTGAGGATTGGAATGCTGAAGGGGTTCAGGACATTCTACCTATCGAATATCCACCACCGGATTTATGAGAAAACTGTTTTAATAAAGCAGCATTGTGTCTGTGTGTGATTTATAAATGGGCTCATGAACAAATAGTCATTGTGGTCATTTTGCCTTGGACCTACAAACAAAGGGAATGGATGGACAGAGCCGCAGCAGCCCATGAAGAAGACTTGTGTGTAGCAACTCTGCGTGTGTGGGTCAAAGAAAGAGAGACTGGAGGAGGTGAAGGAACAGAACAGTAATTATATGTTTTCATGCACATTTACCTAACACTGTATTTGTCATTTGTTCATTATGAGCATTGGGCACGTTCATGATGAGTCTTTGGAAAAAACGCTTTACAACAATGAAAAAGGCCAATTAACAGTCGTGTACCGGAATAGGGTAGAAATCAGCTCCATGTTTTCCCTCCTCTTCATATTTCCCTCCCTCGCTGCTGCCGTCCATCGTCTTGGAGGTGGTGTTTTTCCCCACGCCCATCCTTGTGTATTCAATGTCGTCCTCGTCCTCCTCCTCTATCTTTGTCCCGCCTGGATCTCGCTCTGGTGTGAACAATGCAGATGAAGTCTTCAGTCCGATTACATCGTCCAGGACTGCGTCATCTGCTTCGAGACATAGGAAAGATAAACAGAGAGATCAATATCTCCATTTATGACGCTAAAAGGTTCTAATATCCTGGCTTCACTATGACGAGCTCATCTCATCAGGCCTGAGGCTGCCAGGCCGGACTTCTTATTGATGAGAAACTTCTCAGGTCCATCGTCTGTCTTGTGTTTTTTCTCCACTATTCTAGACCATAAGAATTGTTAACTGACATTTATCATTTATCAAGCAAATAGAGTTAGTTAGCCGGTTACACATTTACAAACGCAAAGATTGTTTCATATCAAAAAGGTTTCAGTTCTTTTTTTGCCCGCTGTAGGTAAAGAAGGCAATTTTAAAGACACCTGGTTTGTCTCTGGAAACGTGACTAGGGGATTATCTAAATAATAATCATCGAAGCCAGTTTTTAAGAACAAATACAAAAATTTGACTGGTTCTTCCCCTTAGTTGAAATTTGTTTATTTTCTTAGTAAACTCTACATCTTTGGGTTTTGAGACAACTATGAATCTGAAGTCATTGCATTGTTTTTATTATAATAATTTATTTTCTTCCAACATTTACTGACATTTGACAGACCAAAATAACTGATAATAGCAGACCTACACTAAAATAATGATGTAATAATCATTTTAATTCAGAAATAAAGCTCAACGAAAAACAACGTGATTTTTGAAAGAGGAACAAATGATCAGAGTGACAAGATGAGGAGAGAAGCAGACCAAAGATCTCAAATCGGACTCGGTCCTTGTGTTTTTGTGAAATGAGGAATTTGCACCATGTTGCTCCACTCCTGACTTTAAGCTGACACTGGAAAAACCTACTGGAACATCGGTGCACTTTATTCACTTCATGATTAGAAGTCACTCACAAAATGTACTAGAAATATATAATAAAAAGAGAAATGGAATAGTTGCCAAGATCTCAACTGGCATCGGGGTCCCTGCAGAGTTCAACAGATACACAACAAGCTGTGAGCAGATTAAGTGTCTCTGCATTTCTCTCAACTGAAAGTGCTGTGAAAAATGTTCCTTCATAAAAGCTATACTAAAATATATATATATAGTTAGGTATTGAGTAGTAAAAAAAAGTTCTTCACAGAGCATGAGCAATATAATATATAACTGCACTCAGCAAAGTCAATTTTAAGAGCGACTCTCAAGTGATCACACACATGTTTAGGAGTCTGTCGGAGATATAAGCTATTCTGCAAGAACGTGTACATTTATGTTCTGTTATTTATAGTTGTTTTTAGAGTTTGTTTCATTTGTGTGATATCTCCTTGAATACATGGCATAGGAAATTAACAACAATCTATTAGTTCATGATGTGAAAAATAGAAATGGGGAATGTGAGGCCACGAGGCTTTATAAAAACCCACGAGAAAGTTTGATCCGGGGAACAAGGCCAAGAAATACAAAACAAATGTTTTTCTGTGATAAAAAAAATGGACGCGTCCTTCACTGTGGTCCACAGGCTGCATGCCTGTCAAGTCACAGTCAGGCTGAGTGAAACACCCAAGAACCAGTTATGGGTCATTGCTGAAAAGCATCATGGCGACTATCGCGAAAAAAAAGAGAGAAATGGACCAATGAATTTGTTTTTGTATTGGGTAAAAGACAAGTCAGTTTGCCTCGTTAGTGTGGTCACACTAATAGTGAGGGAAAAGGCAGATAATGAGCGTTTTCACTCATTACAGCTGGAAAGGATTAGCAAGGACTCCGCGCTTGCGGTGTAAAATGTGAATGGGATAGCTGTAATACCTAGTTGACACATCCCATCACTCTTGTCAAGCTGGGCGGCTGGGAGCATCTGTGTGGAAGGGGCAAGAGAGAGGGAAAGGAGGATGTAGAAGAAGAAGTAGAAAGAGAGGAAGAGATGGGGAGGAGTGAGGTAGAAGGGTAAAGGAGGAGGAGGGAGGTGAGACATAAGTTAATTTGACAGACAGCATTTTATCACAGGCAAACGTTATTAGTGTGACCTATAGAGGGTCTATGTAGCAACTAAAAAAAAGCTGGTCACTGGTGATGACCACGTTTAACACAGTTTGTAAGAAAGCTTTTAATAAGTATATTTGAAGTGTGTTGGTTGGAGGAACTTGATGCAAATAATCCCAATCAGTTTCTGAATTGTGACTTTCTTCACAATCTTTAATGAATTGCATGTTAAATGTGGAGTTGTTTACAACCTGTGAATCGGCTGAATATTTAAATCTCTTTTATTACCAAAAATGTTTCCAAACGATTAAAATGATGGCAGATACAAGGTTTCATCGATATGATCAAACTAAACAAATAAGACTAAAATCATTAGGGCAACCAACTGATTATTGTCATAAAACCATTTGCACAGACCAAATATTTGATTTGATGATCATTAAATAAATCCCTCGTTCCCAGATTCCTTGTGGACAACTTCAAATGTCTGAGTTAATGTGAACTGTGGTCCAAAGCTCAAAGATATTAAGTCCACCATGATATATAAAAACTGTAAATCTTTATAGACTTGAAAGGTTGTTACCAGTGACTTATCATCTTTATATTGTACTGTAAAATACCTAATGTTGCGGCTCTACACATAATAAAACTAGAATCATCCTGAAAGAAAATGCCACATGTCTAGCTGGTGGATGATGCTGCAGTGAATCATTGACCTGAACATTGTCCAGCCTGTGGTGCCCTCGGTGCTGTGAGTCAGTTGTGAGATGGATTGTGACAGAGTGTATCCCAGCAGCCTCTGGGTGACTTAAGGTCTGATGAGGCATGTGCTAACACTAGCAGAGCCATGCTTCTGCGGGATGACATCCTTGAATGCAATTTTCCACTGTTGCCAGAGAGACAGAAACACTCATCCCTTCCCCTGTTTTTACTGTGAGTTGGGGTTGACTGGGAAACTGTCAACACATGTACGTACACAGGGGATCATAGGGAACTGGAACAGAAGACAAGAGAACTGACACTTAGTTCATGTAAGAGAATATCTGAAGTCTCAATGACAATAAATAGACCAAAAAAACAAGAGTGGGTAGAAACAAAGACAAATGCGATCTTAATTTGAACTAGTCCCAGAATAAACAGTCTGGTGTCCAGAGTTAACCATTATAACATGATGTGTGGATCCTGTGCAGGCTGGTTGTGCTGTGGCTCAGCATCAGATGTTTGTGTTGGCGGTTTCCTCTCGAATGCTAAATTTGTGTGCGTGCATCCCCTCCACATGTTAGTCAGCAGTTTATTGTCACTATCAATAAACATGTTAAGTAAATTCCTTATTACTCGTTTATGAAAAATGTAAAAAAAACTGCCCTTGAATACAAGTTTGCTTTGAGCCATTTCTTCAACCATTATCTATGATTGTATTAAATACAAAACAAAGGGACTTCTTGGTTCCTGCTGCTAAAAATCAGTTCATTTCTGTGGAAGGACGGCATCATCAATTCACTTTTAATAATTTAGTTCAACCCATCAACCATACAGTAATTTCATAACTGCCGTTAAACTATGTAAAATAAGAAATAAATCAGAGTAAAGATGCTGATGTGATGTAAATACAAACCTCAGCGGCTCTGCTCTTGTCCGACAGCAGGCGACACTTTGCATTACAGAGCTCACGTGAGGGGTTCAGATTTCACCATGAGGCGAGTGAGGGGGAGATTGTACAACACTTGCAAGGCCATGTTTACATTGGTCAACTTCCTGTCAGTGTCAGAGCAGAAGTGAATGACGATAACAGAATCAGTCACAGGCTCTCGCAGTGCAAATATGAAGCAGAGCTGCAACAGAAATGAAATTAAAATGTATCTAAAATAATTTGGATAATTGAATAACTCGCTTTTGTAATTTTTTAGCTGGTACCAGCTTCTTAAATGTGCTTAGTCATATGATGATATACTGAATATCTTTGGATTTTGGATTGAAGGTTGGGAAAGTTGGGACAGTTAAGCACTCGTGCTTTTTAAATTATAAATTTTTGTAAACAAGGCTTTTAATTGTTTACCACCTTTATGCAGTAACTTTTAAACATCCGCCTTTGGTCATCATCACACATCACCGCACTTGAACAACAATTTATCTGAAGTTAAGGGTTGGGTTTATCATCAAACCCTTGGAGACAGATTTACTTAAAAGTTCCTTGATTTGTTGCATTTCATTTTGTTGTTTGAATGTGATTTGTATAATTTCAAACAATCGAAAAGGTGTCTATTTTCTGAGAAATGTTTGTGAAGCACTTTAAGGTCAATCTTCAGTCTGGTGAAGGAGAAGTTAAATTGTTTATTGCTATCGTTACTTTTTAAATCAAAGATTTATGATTGATCTGCACTGTCAGTGAGTGAGAACAGTAAGTTCCTAAGAGATATTTAGGCCATCTCTGAATCTGCTCATTGGCTCAGTAGGAACTACACTGTACCGGCTGACCTTTTTTTTTTTAAATAAAACATTTGTACAATGGTGACATGTAAAATTTGCCAATGTTGTATATTTCTTAGGTAAAATCATCAACAGAGGACCATCTTTTCTGCATTGATCGTTCTGTAGTATATGCAAGTTTTTAAATCAGTGAATATCAGCAACCAAAAATCCTGATGCTGAAGACTGATATGTCAGTGAAAGGCTCACTGACTGATATCATCAGCCAATATGATAAACTGGGTAAGCTCTACTACAGAGAACTGATTTTGGCTTCTCAGTCTGAACACAGGTCATGTCCTCTATCTTGGCTTCAGCATCTGTGATTTGCACACCGACTTTTGAAGGGACTTTCAGAAGCAGAGTTTGGGTTTAGCCCATCTGAGCACCTTCACACTGAAAAGAGGAACCATGTAACCAAAACACCTGGTGAGGTGCGTGGCTGGAAAAGAAATGTGAAGACACTACAGGGCCGTCACGTTTCTCCTACAACAAGCAGAAACTTCAGGGAGAGGCACACAACAGTTTGTGGTAAAGCACCAGATCTCTTAGGCAGCGGTCAGTGCTAATAACACTCAATCAAACCGGTGGAATGGTTCCAACACCAGACTGAAACTCAACACTGGTTCATATGCAGCTCCGACCATGGCAGTTGCAAATTAAATCTTTCTGCTTGAGTCATAGGCAGGCCACATATTAAAATATTTAATTATTGGTCACAAGAATAGTCCTAGGATCCAGCTACCCCAGTTCCCAAAGATAGTTGGCATGACAACAAAGGCCATACATATCATGGAGAGAGAATCGAGTCCAGTCATAACCCAGGACCTGTCCACACTGGAGATTTGTGATGCAGCTCGACCTATGAGTAATGCTTCTAGGGACCCAAGAATCCTAACCCATGTATCGATGTTTTATTTAAATACTCCCTACAAGCAGGACCAACCCATCAACTGGATGGCATTAATACACTGCATCAACTTGTATTGCACATCCATCTTCTCCTCAATGCACTGAGTAGAAAAAAAGCTCCGCTTAAGACATCTGGGTCTCTTCCGTCACAGGAAGGACTCCAGTAGTTATTGTATCTAAACTTTATTTTCACCCATAAATTACATATAGTTTTGTTGCAGCAGGTACCATAAATATGCCTGATTTTTTTGTCAAGATACATGAATTATTTTACGACAAAATTAAAATGTTTCAAATCTCGCAAAGACAGAACTGAGCCCCGGATCGTCCCGCTTATCCAAAACACACATGACTATTGAGTGTCAATATACTTTGGGTACTGTCCTTCATGATAAAAATTAGCTTGCATTGAGCAGTTGCCTTATTTAATACAAATATTTTTGTACTTTTCTGTTCAGCAGCAGGACGACTTCCAAGCTGTGCTATATAAACACATTTCTCAGTTAAAGAAACAAAAGCAGCAGGAAACAGATTAACATTTAGAGCAGGGGAACTGTATTTCTATCCCTTTCTCAAAGCAACACCTACTCACACAGCATATCAACCAAGGTACATGACGGGGCATTAAAGGTGATATACAATACAAAAGTAATATGCTTTTGTTATAGGTTGTTTCCCCACCCACAGACTTTATTTTATTATTTTTTCATCAAGTCAAGCAGAGACAAAGTGAAGTTATTCAATGGTGCTTAAAGCTGATGAAATCCTTTAAGCCTGCCTGAGGCACATTCCTGCTGTTGCTCGCAGTGGGGCAACCAATTTCACTTGCTTGTACAGCAACTGTGGAGACAGATTACCTTCCCTTAGTCCCCTATCAGTTTCGTAATAAACAGTTAAACATATGTAATCTGACTCAAAGTGTTTTTACAGCAAACAAAGTTCCTCAGTTACATTTAAAGTGAGTCATCACAGAGAAATTGTTGTGATGGCACTATTATAACACTTTAAACAGGTTGGAGCTGTGCAATATGCAAAGTCTAAAAAAAATAAAGAATTGCCTAAACGTTATCACTTTCAATTTCCCAACAATGAATGTGGACCTAAAATGTTTGCATGACAGAAAGAACTTGTCCCGTTTATAATTTTGATCCCTGAAAAGAACACGTGAATATTCAAAAGTCATTCTTAAAATTGTACTGTCACTGCCCGCAGGTCCTGGGTACATCTCGGTTGTGTCTTCATTCGACGACTTCTTACTCACAGACACAATGACCCTGATCTGATGTTAAAGACTCACGCACAAACTTTCCAAGCTAAAGGGGCTGACGCGAGTGTGAATGCTTGCGAGTCGATAACATCTAACTTTTTTGGGGAACAGACTAATCAAGTTTATAACTGTAAAAATGAAGTTTCTTTGGAAAAGAAGACTCCCCACAAAGAAGGGAATTCTTATTTTGTCCGACAGTTCAAAACCACCAAAGCAGTTTTCACACATTAACACAAGGTAGCAGGGGAATCCCCATTCAGACCCGTTCACGACAACACAGAAATCGCAGGAGCGTTCAGGTGAGTGGTGCTGCAGCCGGCAGAGGCAGACAAGAAAGCATCAAATCGGCTGCGGACATGACATGTTGTTTACAGCACATCAACCAATAGCTGTCTTGACATCATGTGTCTTCTATGTATGGTAGTGCTTTTTCCAAAGTGACACACACACACTTTCTTTTTTTTTAAAGTGACTGAAACAATTTAATAGTTGCATACTGTGAACTGCTAATTCTCAGCATTACATCACACTTTAAAAAACACGTTCAACTCTGCAACATAATCACTCCCACCACCCAAACACATTCACACCATACAGGATCATTTGCGTTTGACTCGTGTGTGTTCGTATAACAGGGGACAGGACAGACAAAATAAAGGAGGTCTCAGAGAGATAAGGAGACACTGCTGAGGAGCGATATGAAGGCTCCTCACAGACTCCGCTAATACGAGAGAAAGGAGAAGGTGGAAACCAACAACCGAGACCCTGAACAAGGTTTCCAACGTGCAACAAGGTCACATTGTAGATGTTAAACAATTCATTACATCGGAGGTGGAAAGCAGCTAAGCCAGTTTTAACAGAACAATAGACTTTAGTGTGTGAGCAGCACACACAGAACATCAGTCAATTTACAGTGTTTCCAGAGTCTCACAGGAAATAGGATTCATGCCTGTGGACGTGGTGGTAGGAAAACCTGGTCATTTCTACAACTGTAACGATTACTTGATTTAGAGAAAATGAACCATTTAGTTTTAATTGATCTGCATCTTTTATAAACAGTCCTTCTGCTGTTTCAACAAGGTTTTGTTTTAATAGGATCTTTTGTGTTATCTCAGGACTAGAAGGTAATAAGATCAATAAATAATAGACATGGAAAAGTGGCAAGAAGTGTGCGGCCCAATGTAAAAGAGTAGAAGTAATTTTTTTTCCCCCCTTAATGTAACTGAGTAAAAAGTCTTCTGCAAAACAACTAATCTCAGAAGTAAAATTTACTAAAAGAACCATTTAAATACATCTAACAGAGTAAATCTAACAGAGTAAATCTAACCCTTCTACCACCACCAACTACAACTCACCTCTTAAAATGTCCGATAGAAATGTTCCTTAAAGGATCGTTGTTAAAAGCCTGTCTTTGAAAATGATGTTCAGACCAATATGCCAATTTTGAGTTGTAGCTTCTGTTTCGTCGAGTGAGCCGTCTTCCTCCCTGTGGGATGCACAATTACATCACTTCACAAATTGTGGAGCTGAACATGTGCCTCTGGGCTCAAGTTATGAAACGGTTAAGTAACACGTGCTACGATCATCATTATTAAACACGGTTACAAAAACCGACAAGAGGAAACAATCTCACTCACACAAGTTGGGTAAGCATGCAGAAGCTTTTCTTCTTCTTTTTTTTTTACAAGACAAACACTTGAATGTGCACCAAAATTCTTGCAACAAATACATCAATAAGTGGTTTCAAAGGTCACACACACAGAGGCAGATAGAGAGAACATCTTTGAAATCTAAAAGATCTATTGAATGCTCATTTATCCAGTAACTTATAACACCAGGCCAGATGTGACCCATTGCAAGCACATAGGCGGTCATCGAGTAAAGCAATAATAGCAGCCACACACACGCAGGGGACATACCTGTGTGATTGATGTTCATTTTGACACTGGATAGATTCTGAACAAACTAATGTCTTCCTAGGAAACCTGGGGCCAGTTCTGTGAAACGAGTTCAACATACCCAGGATATCTATCTGATTTCCGGGTGAACTCAACCCAACAATCGCAATCAGGCTAAGCGGCCACACGAAGCTGGTCAGTTACAATAGGTGTTTGGTCTCATAGAGGTCGTCACGTGGCCCTTGGGCGAGAGCATAGAGGCTCAAGCTTGTGTCCGCAAACTTGAACGCGGCTTTGGGCTGATGATTTGAATGTCTGGGCTTACAGGCAGTTTTTTAAACATTTGACGACATGGTCACTTTGAATGTATTGTATTTGGCTGCAACACTGTTTACCCCTGATATTCCAAAAGTGTTTTGTGGATTCAAACATTTCACCAACCCCAACATCGTCATACTGCGGAGTAATGAGTGAATTTTTTTTTTTTTGGTGAACTATCCCTTTAAGCTGCTCCGGAGCAGTTGGACCTTTCAACTTAAGTTAACATGGTGATTTAACCCGATACGAAGTGAACAAGCTTCGTAGAACTGAAAACCCTGAAATTACACCGATAGCCACAAATCCTGCTTCGTAGTGCAGGCCTCTGATCTGACAGCACACAAACGTTAAAGCCAAGTAAACTGAAAAATAACCAGAAGTCAATGCTACTTAAGGACATACTAATCACTTGCTAAACTCCAACAGTTTACCACCCACCATGCAACCACACACACACCTTTACACAGTACACTGGATAGGCAAAGCCTGACCCAGCAGTACAGTGATATCTTAATCACATGCTGCCTTCGGCTAACAGGGCCAAGAATCCATTTCTGGGACCCAGTTTGTCTCAACGAGACAGTTTCTGGTCCAACATCCTGTGAGGTGATCTCTGTATCCCTTTACTGCCCTTAAGTCAGAGCGAGGAATAACTGGTAAGGATTTCTGTCGCCTGAGCTGTCACTCTCTAAATTACTTCTTGAATTTTACCTTTTTTTTTAAAAGCTATTCCTAATGTCATTACATTATTACTTCTAGTTAAAATGACTAAAATCTGTCACCAAGACTTCTGTGGACACAAAGCTTTTGATCCAACCATTACAGTATCATCCACTTCCTTACAGAATATGCTAATAGTTACTGATATATTTGGATTACTGCGACAAATAAAAATCCCAAACCCTCTAAACAGATTTAGCTCTGTTGTGTTTGGTTCAATTTTTATGACACATATTTTACTTTCTCAGTTTTGTACCTACTTAGTTATAGTTTGTTTTGAATTTGTGTTGGTTTTGACCGTAGAATACAGCATAAAGAGGGACAAAATGACGGCTACCAAAAGTGAAGCCAAAGTGTCTCGATTGCCACCAGATGGCTGGCTTCCACATAGACTAACACATATCAGCAGATGCGACATGGGCCAAAATAAAAAGTCCTGGTACAGATCAAATAACTGCTGCTCTTTGAGAATCTTCCCTCATGTTATCATATCAGGGGAATCATCAAGATTAACAGCAGAGACTAACTTGCCATGGTTGAGCGCACGTATCGGCAACACCTCGACACCGCAGCTCCATCCAGGGAGTGCTGCCTCACAGACCCACAGTGCATAGCATTGTGATGTGGGTAACAATGGAAACACAACAATAAACAAACCACTTTAAATATAAAAAGTTTTTCATGCAAGTATAACCACAGTCACCACTAGGTTGGTTCACAGCCACAATTTGGGTGGTTACTTATCCTATTCATATAAAAAGACTGTCCACTTTGTGAGAATAGCCCAGAACATGATAAGAATCAATCGGTCGCTCATGTTCCTTCGCCACAATGAAGGTTAACATAAAATAAAAAAGGTCCACTCTTGTAACACTTAGCGCAGTAACAGAGTATGTAGCAACATGCTGTTCCATTCCTGTTTACATTTTGAGCCCTTACTGCCTCTTACACAATGTATGGTGAGTTTGTGAGGGTTCATGCCACGAGTCCCCAAGAGGAAATCGGGATCCAGACTGACAGTGCCGATGGATACATTTATGGATTCCAGTCCACTTTATGGCAGTTAAGCACCTGTGAGCTGGTTTTCTTAACAAACACTAAATACAAAGCAGCAGCAGGAAGCTGCTTCAAACAACGAAAATGTTCACAAAAAACAAGTTCAAGCTCCTAAATCAAACCACCAAAACCAGAGGGTTATGAAGATAAGAACTGGTGGCTAGGGACGGGTACCAGTTTTGATCGTGCTCTCACACACCAGTCTGCCAATCAAATTTAACAACACAGAGTCCAGCGCCTGGTGTATGGACAAGGTGCATGTCGAAATACTCAGCATGCAAAACCAGCACTGGCTGCACACAGACTGTACAAACACAACTAGCACAACACAGTCAACAACACTGTGTGGCCTAGGGGGAGTGGTGGTCCTCCAACAATAAGGTTGGCGGTTCAATCCTCACTCTTCCACATCTGCATGCCGAAGTGTCCTTGGGCAAGATACTGAACCCCTAAATGGCCCCTCATAGATGTTGAATGCACCAATTGTGGGTCGCTTTGGATAAAAGCAGCAGCCAAATGAAATGTAATGTAATGTAACTCATCTTACCATTTATTATCATTTCACACTCTGCACTAGTCTGTTGATATGTTGAACAAAGCAAAGGATGTTTGTAAAATATAACCCTTACACCGGAATTCATAGGCTCATAGTCCAAGTATAATACATGAGAAAAGTCAGTTGTAATCCTAGTGGATAGACAAACAGTCAGGTTCCCGACATGCCTTGAGGGTAGAAGGTGTGGTCAAACTCGTTTCCCAAGTACAATATTCCATAAAAATCATCCTGAATAAGCAAAGACAATGAGGTTGTTTGTGCTCACTCAGATAAATGGCTGAATATTCAAAAGAAGAGCATCATCTAAACGCTATGATCAACCATCTTGACAAAACTTCCTCAATTAAACATCTTTCAATCCCAGTTTAACTGCTGCAAATGTCAGAATTTCAGCTGGATAAACAGAGTCAAGAGTCCTTTATCTGAGGCCGAATGGTTCGATGACCCTGAGGGTGAAGGCCGTAAGTTTAAACACACAGTGAAGTTACTCTTCATACTAAAAGTGCAGCTGTAGTATTTTAACTCCTCAGACTAGTTTTCATTCTTAAATCAATCCAGGAAGATGGGTCAAGTTCAGCTAGGAATCTCAACACTGAGTAAACTGAGGATAGAAGAGTCAAACAAATTGATTAGACAGAGTTCACAAGAGCCGGGAGCTGAAATGCTTCTACGTCAAGTATCATGTCTGATCAACCTGTGGTGGGCCTGCCTTAGAAGAGGGCGTCTTGGGATAAAAAAGGTCCAAACACCTGAAGATGCCAAGGAACACAACTGAAGATATGTCCCCAACATTCACTGGTGGCCACTAACATCTGAGAACATCAACTCCCAGTCGGTATAAATAGGTGCGGCAGAACCTACAAGGGATATTCTCCATCTTGTCCTATGATCAAAAACGGCAAAGCATCTGATCTACTGAGCGGGCCACATGGCTTTCATAGTCCAGCCTTACAAGCCAGTTGTCAGTCAGATTTACCTTATGCATAATACCTTTTGGGTACCCTCAAGTTCGGCCTGTATCATTGATTACAAGGCAAAACCACTCGATGAGGCCAGGGTGCTAAGGAAAGTTACGTCCCCATCATCTGCTGGTGGCCTTGAACACCTGCTAACATCTGGTGGTAGTTGGTTACCTAAATTGTGCGGAAGACATTCAACCATACAAGGGAAATTCCACATCTTGTCCTATATTCATAACAGGTATCGAAATAAAGCCTCATCATTCCATAACTCAAGGGATAAATATCATCAGCATCAGTGAGCCAATAGGCATGTAGCATGGTTGTACCAAGATCTAACCATGCTTGCGATTCACCATCTAACAAAGCATTACACATTACAGAAGAAGATTGTGCTTAGAGACTGGGTGCGTTATGAAAGGTAACTAAATACTGACTTCTAGTAACCAAACTTATGCCTGCCCAACTTTTTCAGATTACTTTCTAAATGTACAATATGCCACTTCAGCCGATGGGAGTCTCTCAATCCCCCCCCCCCCCCAAAAAGGATATAGTTCGATGATATCGTGAAGCAGCGAGGGATCATGAGCGTTGTTATCTTCACCGACATTGCCAATGAAAACCCACTGGTTGAGATTCAGGTGCCAACAATGTTCACGTGGGAAAGTAACGTTTTATTCATGTTACGCAGAAAACAAAAATATCTAATCTTGTCCCATTAAGAGCGAGAGTATCTTGAATAAAATTGGGCTGAAAACATTTTGGATCAAGTAAACGTGTCGGCACAAATTATATAAAGTATGTCTAGTTGTTTCTAGACATTTTAAATGAAGAATTGTTACATAGTGCATCTCACATTGTATGTATTAAATTAGCAGTCCCTTACATTTTTAAGAATGCCGTTTTAAATATTTAAACCCGGGCTGCCCACACTTCTGCATGGGATGAGGGGAATGGATGTATTACAGCTCATAAAGAGTCAAAGGGAGGCAGCATCTCTGCCCAACAACATCTGGCTGTTGCTTCCATACCCTGCTTATGGAACGTAACCTTTTTGAAGTGTGGTTGCCTCTGACAAATGCCAAGCTCATCACACAAACACACCGCTGCCCAGAAAGATACACCATGTTCCCAGGACATCCTCCATCCCCATCATAAGGACCCAATAAATCCCATACAGCCAAATAGGCTCTGGTGGGTCTGTAGTGCTGCCTGGTGTCTGTAGCTTCTCCCCGGCTGCACCTTGTGATGTCTCGTTGGTGTGAATGACACAGGACATTGTGATCCAGAGATGCACGCTGAGCCTGTCCAACTCTATAGAGTCACGATGGAGCCCCCTCACGAGATAGCGCCTGTGTGAAATGTCTGTTTCCACGCTGCCTTGTCGCGCTAATTAGGAAACAGCAGAGCCTCCAGAGCGGAGGAGGACCGAGGCGGGTGTGTGCGGGTGTTCCGCGGCCGCTGTTGGACATCAGCAGCCACGCTGCGGGGCCCGCAGAGTCCCGATCCAGCTACCAGAGGAGCTACCTCTACATCCCTGAGCCGGTCACCGGCGGACAGCCGCGGCTGCTACGGCGGGGAGAGGAGGAGGAGGAGGCCACCCGGAACACGGCTCTCTCTCTCTACACGACCTACTTTCCTGTATCAGCATGTAAGTGCGTGTCTCACTGGGATTAGGACAAATACAAAAGAACGGCACGTTTCTCGCTCACCTGCGCGATGAGAGGGAGCGCGGAGCCCACTTCCCTACTCAGCTAACCGTTGGCTCGTCCCCCCGTGGTCCGTGTTGTCGGAGCGCAGCGACGGCCGGAGAGGAGGCGCCCACACAACCTCTACTCGAAGCCGGAGGGTGGTGTCCGCACACAGGGGAGCAGAGAGCGGGCAGCACGGACAGGTTGCTTCTCACCGGGTGGACCGACAGCTGCTTCTCGGAGGCAGAGACGCGCCGCTCATGGACGGATCCTATGTTTCATAAAGGCACGGGGGTCGACCTTCGTCATCACGCAGCGTTCACGTTGAGCCGTGACGTCGGGAGCCCGCCCCCTCGCATGCAGCCCCGGCCAATCAAGAGCGGCCCCCTGGCGCGGACGTCAAAAGACACAGCAGAGTGAATTAGCGTGTCTCTGGTTTTGACCTGTTTTATTTAAAGTCTAGTGGTTTTGATATAATCTGGATCGTGACTGGTTCAGGATATTGACTGGAGGGAAGGAAGGGAGGAAAGAAAAGAGCTTGTCATGGAATCTATGGTGTCCCGTTCTCTCTCTGCTCAATTAGAGGTTAGACATGTAAGAGTTAGGTGAAAGGGATCTATTGGCAGATATTGGATATAAAATAAACCTTTTGATGTTTTCAATTTGTGTCTAGTCTCAATTGTATGAATTGTTTTTTTCTTTAACCTAGAAAAAGCTTTTTATTTCATTACGTTATATGTACGTCAAGAGTCGGCCCTCTTGGTGACTCTGTCTCTGTATTGACCCCTTGCCTCTACAAACTGTAAAATGGTGGCGCTGTCAGGGAACTAAATAAATTGTTTTTAAATTAAAGGATAATCTTAGTAATATTAGGAAAACATTTTAAGAAAGGAAAAGACAAGATTGTGTCCTTTATATGCATTATTGTCCAGCATCATATGTTTAACTTTCCTGAGATTTATTACAAATTGTAAAGCTTCGACTTATCACCAGAACTCTCTGTTTCAGATGTCCATACAGAAATGAATCAAAAGGGCTTTTACTAATTCTGCAACTGTGACTTGATATTTAGTGCAACAGGACTTAAAGCTGCAGCGTATTAATCTCACAAAACGCCTTTGAAACCAGAATAAAAGAATGGAGAAAGGAAGGTTTTTATATGTCAATAGAAAAATCACAGGTCAAATGCTTCTCTAAACGCCATAAATCAGTACATATTCCCTCATATGGAGATACTGGTGTTCATGTATAGATACAGTAAAAAAAAATGCAAAAAGATTCATAATATATTACTGTAATGTAGGTTTTCAGGAAACTGGTGAAAGGAGAAGCATCAAGGAGACCAGAAGGTTAAACAATATACAAACGTCAATTGTCACCCCCAAGTCCGAAGATGTCTCCCACAGGATCCCAGTGTATCTCCCTCTATTTGCATCACTCTCTATGTAACATGTAGGTGTTTGCATCCTATTGGACAGTTAAGCCTAAAGCATGCATTCCTAAATCACATAGTGTGCTTATGTCTTGCCACTGGTGTAATACGCAAAAGAGTTAAGGTTGGTGAGATTTAAAGTTGGTGACTTTCTGTCTGGTGCATCTGAGTTAGATATGAAAGTCCCTCAACGTAGACACTACAATGTACTGTTGGTTTGCCCCTTATCTATAACCTGACCTTGGGTACTGCTGAGAGAGAGAAGGGGGTATCTGTGGAATTAGACAGGAACTACTCTCCTGTACAGATATAGTATCAAATATAATATCCATAATATATAGTGGAATATACAGTAATGTGTGAGGATGGTCAAAAATTCCTCAACAATTATGAAGTATGTCAGGGCGAGATTGGGGAGCTAGCAAAAAAGCATTACATTTACAATATTTATCTTATGAGAGCAGCTCCAGATTGTGGGTGCATAGTTAACATGTCTGCTGCCGAAACCAATAAAAAAAAATACAGACACCATTAAGCTAAGCAGAGATCCAAACGATCATTAACGAATACAGTCATAAAACACAGAAAGAATTCTGGGATTTAAATGACACAGGAAAACCTTTTTACAGATTAAAAAAAAAACATGAAGGAACTGGTCAGAGGAGAAGAGGAGAGAAAATCATTACCCATCTGAAAATTGGTCATATAGGATTAAATGATAAACTTAATGATAAAATAGGCAAGCACCCAGCTGGACTCTGCAAAAAATGCAAAATGAAAAAAGAAGGGAATTAATATCAGGAATTAAAAAAAAATGCAAAATGGCCCATCCATAAATTTGAGAGGAAAGACATCAAGGAATATACATCATCTTACAATTTATTTCCTAAGAGAAACAGGCCGAAAGAAAAAAATTGTTTTGTTAATTTAGTCTGCTGCCAATCTGCTGCTCCACACTCCAGCTCAGAAGGTGGCGGTAATGCGCATATAAACTGGTTTGCCAACTGCCAATAAACACCAGAAGAAGAAGACCTGCAGCGTCTTTCTCATTGACTTTCTGTCTATAGGATCAGATATTCCACAACACTGCCATCTGCTGTGTGTTCAGCTGCACTGCCTTTATCTGACTGCTTGAACGAATGGCTGCACCAAACATTGATCCTGGTGTAACCTGGCTGGCGGTACCAGTAAATGTGTGAAATTAAGTTAAGTTAAACCTTAAATTTGGTAATGAAAAGTGTAAAAAATCCTGTTATATATAAAAAAATTTAAGAAACATACACTTGCATACACAGCAAAAAATTGAACTGCATTTGGTAATGAACCCAAGTAAAGTGTTATGAGTTTATCATCATAGACAACTTATTCACAGTTGCAGCTGATCCACGTGCAGCTGGTTTAAACTGTACAGTCTGGTATTTTAATTTAGTGATTCCCAGCCTGGAGGTCGGGTCCCTCCAAAGATTCACAAGATAAAAAAATAAAAAGCTCTGCTCCACGTTTTTCTCTTCAAATCTTTGCTTTGTGTGAAATATGAGATAACCTGACCTCTTTGGGCCTCACTCAAAAGACATCATCTAACAGGGGAGAGATGTCTCTTTGGTGGAACTCACCACTCAGACGAGTCCTGATTAGGGTAATGTCACCTGAAAGTTTGAGTATGAATGAAATCTTCTTTATGACACCTTCACACTTATAAAAACCAACTAATTGTTGGTGTTTTTAGTTGTTGGTTGTGCTGTTGTCCTCTTGTTGGATCACTTACTCTTTGTCCAGCCACATTTATGCTGCTTTCTCATGCGAGTGCCGGAGGGAAGTAGAGAAGGGACACATGAAAAAGGAGAGGTTGCAGCTTTCGACAGCATCTTTAATGAACTGACATCACAAAGGGTCTTACTGTACTGTACATAATACTGTGGCACTTAAAGTCAGCATGCTCGTAGATACCCAGGAACCAAGATAAAGCCTTAATTCAGCAGGAAAGATCACACTCTAACAGTTGCCCTGTGTCTTTACTGTATCGCACAGACTCACTTTACTTCATCGGACCAGCTAAAAATAATCGGACAAAATACAAAAAAATAGTAAATCTTTGAATAACGCATTTTAAATTCTGTGAAGAACTGCCACTAAACACAATGTTAAACTGATTAACACAGAGATTTGCAGTTCTGGTCCTATTCAATCAGCGTCTGCAGTACAGAGGAGACCAATACAATGTAGGATATATAACTATTCACTATACATATATACATACACACTGGTTTCCATCAGTGGTATATCAGGTGCAGGTATTTACAGTGCCCTTCATTTCAGGCACATATAATACATAGTCATTCAACTGTAGTGCAAGCTTACTCCACATCACATATTTGAGGACAAACATGCTTTTAATTCATTCCTCTTTTTTCTGTCTGCTGTGTCCCCCCCCCCCCCCCCCCCCCGTGCTTTTCTATGTTCACTTCATCTAGTGTGAAAACTCAAGCTGATCTATGTGAGTGTGTATGACAGAGAAACAATGTGTGTGTGAGTGTCTTTCAGAGAGAAAGACAAGGTGTGGAGGTGTTAAAGCTTGTGTCCTGGTGTGTATCTCTCCTCCTGGCTGGTTGTTGACCTTTTTTGTCTGACGATAAAAACACAAGAAGCTCAAAAAACCCACTGAATGGATGGGAATTTGACCCAGGAAGCTCTTCTTCAGTCTCTAACAGTTCTTTTTTTATCCAGATGCCGGTGGAAGAAACAGCTAAAAGATGAGAAAAAGAGAACACTTTACAGCACCTACACCGTGCGCCAGGATGTCATGCGTTCGTGTGGAGTTTTGATGGGCATGGGTGTGCTGTGTTTGTGGGTCGGTGGTGCACGAGGGCGGAGGGAGAAAAAAATAAAACAAAAACATCTTGATTCCTTATATCACATTCTCAAAGAGCTGCATGGAGTTCATGATGTTCTCATCCTGAAAAAAAGAAAGATACAAACATTTGTCAGGTAAATAATGATGACTCACTAGACTTCTACACTGTACCAATTACTTCTAAATGCTAAGGTAGCCTCGTGCTACCTGGAGACTTAAGTCAGCAATAAGTGAGCTGAGGCTGTAAAAATGTCAAATGTGTCTAAAAAGTAACATTCAGTGCAACGTAATGAGGAATTAAGTTTCTAAAATGATTTTTTTTTTACTCTGGATCAAATTAAGCACGCTGTTTAACGGAAGCGCCTCTGGAACTTCATAATAAACTTAACACAACTAAGTGAATCAATCTGATTATCAGTGTCCATCTTTGTAATAAGGCAATAGTGTGCAACACAAAAAAACATCCAGTCTGTAAATTCTGATAATTCATGTGCCAGCCAACTTGAGGACATTCAATTGCAAAAGTAGGACTGTGTGTGGATGGAGCAGCCACGACCAAGACAGACACAAGGAGATCATGCAAACTTCGTTAGCCAGTCACCTTCTGACAGGTCTCAATGAACTCTTCAATGGTCACGACACCATCTCTATTTTTGTCCATTTTCTGTAGGGAAAAAGAAAGAAACCCACAAAGACAGAAAGAACAGACTCGTTAGTGAGAGTGTTTTCAGATACTTCACAATGTTCCTCTGATGAAAGACTAAGCAGGGGCCAGGTAGCACTGTGCACACGAACCTGGAAGAACTTGTCCACGTGTTCGGACGGCGCTTCATCTCGCACACACGGGTAGGTGTATCTCCCCATCATGTCATAGATTGATTGCATAATCGCCAGCATCTCCTGAAGAGAAGACGACAGAAGCAAAGTGAAGTGAGCTATTTATCACTGTTCACGCTATGTGATAAGATTTATGTGAGTGAAACTCCCTTTACAAGCATGGACAAAACAAGGTTAAACGTGGAATCACCCATGAATGCATGATGCAGTCAGATGGAGATTAAATTAGGATTTGTTTTGAACTGAAACAGGAGCGCTTCACATGATGTTACCCAGAATGCTATGTAGAAAAAGAGAGAGGAGTCCGGAGAGGCCTAATGGAGCTCGTGCAGCAGTGATTTTTTACCAATGAAAGAGAGCCAGCCAGCCATTATGTGACGGTCAGCATTGATATTGTGGTGGAGGCCACAAACTAACAAATCAGTTTAATCCCTTCATTCAACTCTTCTTTGGCTTCAAGACTTTTTGGTGGATTAAAGCTAGCACGGGAAATTATCTTCAATCTTTTATAGGATAAAGGTAAACCTGTAGAATTTGCCTGCAAGTCCTCTTTTAACTTCTGTGATGGACATTTGACCTGGTGAGTCTTCAGAAATATAGAGATTAGACAATAATAGTCTTTTAGGTATACTTTCTTCCTTGCAAGGAAGTCAGACAATCATACAGCGTGAGAAGAGCATTCTGCAGAAGGAATGACAAAGAAACAGTTGCATGTGTGTTCTTTTTATGCAGATGCAGTGATGAGATGTGTGTGACGAGTTGAACTGCGTTTGTGCGTGTGTGTGTGCGCGTGTGTGTGTATGTGAACTATGTGTGTGAACTAAGTGAATAGTAAAATCCCAGGTGATAAGATACAAGCTGAAGGCCTCCTGGCCAGGCCAGGACCCAGACACAGGCTGAAAGCCTCTTCAAGGTCTTGGCGGTGGGAGACCAGCACAGTCTCTGATTTGTGGCCCTGATGTCATCTTGGCAGTTAGACAAGCAGAAATATTATGCATAAGCAGAGATAATATATAGTGTGTTATAATGGTAACATTTTCCATTACACTTCTCATTGTCAAAAAGCCGCACATCCCAATATCACACTCTCAGTACCTCTTTGGTGACGTAGCCGTCCTTATTAATGTCGTAGAGGTTAAAGGCCCAGTTGAGCTTCTCAGTGATTGAACCTCGGAGCAGCACTGAGAGGCCGATGACAAAGTCCTCGAAGCGGATAGAACCGTTTCTGTCGGTGTCAAACGCGTTGAACAGGAAGTGAGCATAGGTGGTTGCGTCTGTGGACAAAAGGAGTCAGGGTGAGGGGTTTAGTGTTCTGTATAGGGCTTCCCCTCTAATTTCTCCAATAAACCCAGATCTGGATGTGTTTGCAGAACAATTATATCATACAGCCTGCTACAAAATGATGGTAATTTTGGTGTTGTTTATCCCGGCTGCTTCAGTCCCATCAAATGTTCAAATTATCCATCACTGGAACAGGTTTATTGTAAATTAAATCCAATAAATAATGTATCTTTACAACGGTTCTGTTTGAATGCTGCAGAGAGCCTTTGAATTGAAAGCAGATTGAAATACTCTCAATAAAATAAAAATAAATAAAGTTTTAGGACACAATTATAGCCAGAATTGTCAATGGACTTCTCAATGTTAAAAACTGAATATACAAATCTTGAAATTAGACATCAACTATTTAATAAGCTGCTTATATATAATATATCAGTAAAAATAGTGAAATATAATGAAAGGGTGTCTTTTTGAGCAGAGCCATCTCCTGATAAAGTCCATGCAGTCTCTGACAAGAGAGGAGAGGAGAGATGTTCAAACTGCTAACCTCCTTGGGGAAAGAACTGAGAATAGATGGTCTTGAATGTCTCCTCATCAACCAGCCCGCTGGGACACTCCTGCTCAAGAGACGGAGGAAAAAAACGAGATCTATATACTAGAATAATTTAAGTCTATATAAAGCATAACGATGGTGGTTAAGAAATCAAGACTAGGAAGCAATTAAGCAGCTGGACGTACATTCTTGAAGCCTCGATACAGAGACTGAAGTTCCTTCCTGGTGAACTTGGTCTGAGCCTGCAGCTGGTCCAGCCCCTCCGGCTGGTGACGCACTGTCGACAGCTCCAAGTCACTGTCGCTGCTGTCTGTGAGGGGGGGGGGGGGGGGGGGGGGGGGAGAGAGAGAGAGAGAGAGAGAGAGAGAGAGAGAGAGAGAGAGAGAGAGAAGTGATGTATAAAGGGAAAGATGAGGAGAAAAAGAGGGAGGATGGGGCAGACTGAGTGTGTGGATGCAGGTCAACATTTGGGGAGGGAGGTGGGGTCACACATTCAACAGGGAGGCATTTTATCATAGAGGAGGTGAGGAGAACGTGCAAGTTCCAGAGAAATGTAATAAAAAGCTTCAAAGGAGCAAAGGGCAGGCAAACGAGGGAGTAAAACAGAAGAGGAGGTACTTTCTTTATAGCGGAAATGTCACCGAACACGCATCGTAGTGTTCTTTAAGTAATTAGAATAAACAAATATAAATAAGGCCTCTGCAGAAATCACCATTTAGTGTTGCAGCATCATTGGTAACCAGTTCACACACATTAAGAGAAAGCACTGCACCACTGGGATAAGAAGAAAACATTCCAAAAGGAGGGGGGAAGTTTTCCTGAGTTATAGTTTGGGTTTCTCCTGTTTCCATACTCACCATCTTTACACAAGAGAGAACAGATGAGGAAGAGGAGTGTTGACACCAAGAAGGAGTGAAAGAGAGAGCATGGAGAACAGTGGGAGAGTGATAGAAAGAGGAAGAAAAAAAAGAAAAGATAACAAGTCAGATCGGACACAGAGGATTATATGACGAGCGTTGAGTAATCCTAACTCAGGTATTCTGATAACACATCCAGCAGAGCAGTGAAATATCATATACTGTGAAACATAAAGTAAAAACCAACAAACTGAAGGTGGAATTGATTCACTCATATGTGACATTAGATTATTAATTTAGAGCTCATTAAAAATAAATAGTTTTCAGTCCTACACAGAGTGACAAGTTGGGAAGATGAGTAAAATCAAACCTTGCTCTATTTGTCTAATGACGACCATAGACTGTAAATAAAGATGGACGATGCGTCTCCACTTCTGTGCACTATCCAGAAATTAAGCTTGGTCAATACATGTGCTCGACCAATCACAAGTCAGTCTCAGCTGTCAATTATGATATCTCACCTTGATTTTATAGCATCTAACTTAACAGACAAATTAACACTCGAAGAAACATCAGTGATAAAAACTAAAATGACAGAAACCATCTCAGAGAAAAACCTGTACTGTGACTTCATAGCTTGTCCCTTAATAACTTGGAGGAGGCGGCATTTATTACATGTACTGCAGCCAGCCACCAGGTGGCGATCAAAACGCATTGGCTTCACTTGTGCGAGCTGTCTTGTCGTCCATCTTTATCTACAGTCTAATGTGATGACTGAACATGAGTAAGACCATGAGAATAAACCTCTAGAAAACAGTAGTGAGTGGACACAAATTAATATACATTAATATTTCAATTCCAATATTGCAGTTTCACACGTATTTTTATCGATAGCTGGAACACCACTGTTTCCTAACGCAGCAAGACATCAATATAAATCCAGATTTTTATGAAAGCATCAACATACCAGTTGGAGCCCGACCAAAACCTCAGCCGGCCAGTTTCACCAGCTGATTTATGGTAATTGCAGATAAATCGATTATGGCTTTTATTGACCAAGAAAATGAAAAGAACATTTAAAAGAAATCAAAGCAGGGGATCGCTGAATATAGAGTTTGAGGTATTTTATTACCGATGACACAATTGCACTCCAATGTTGGCAACACACTACACCCCCCCCCCCTAACCAATGTCTGGTCGTTAGGAAGGAATTACAGAAAGAGCTGAGCAGACGCTGCCCCGGCACACGAAAAGGATCCTTGACAAATACCATTGTTCATGATATTTGTTTCAAATCAGCTGATGCATTAATTCACAGATTTTTTTAGACTCTCGAATACCCTGTATGGGACAGGTGCCAATAAACAAATATAGCAGCAATGAGTGATTAGTTTTTCCATTGTATCTTTTGAGATGATCACGACTGATGAACTAAAATGACCTCATAATTTACATCCTTAGTTCTCGTCTCATCTTGAGAAGGAGCTGACAACTACGTCTACTCCTACGCTACATATTTCACCTCCCTGCTTGGATCGTTAAAGTAAAACATTTCTCTCCAGCCTCCTCGCTCCATCTCATCCTCTTCCTCCTCCTCCTCCTCCTCTTCATTTCCCCTCTCCCAAGTTGCCTCACCGGTCTCGGTGATGTCGATCAGGCCCAGCAGGTGCATGAGTTTGAGGAACATGATCACAAGGCAGACGATCCCAACTGTCTGCAGTCCCTCCGTCTCCCACCTCACACTCATCTTCCCCTCTTCTTCAATCTGGTCTTCCAGGGTCCCCGTCTTTCCGTCTTCTTCTGCTACATTATTGGACTTTCTCCGCATATTTGTCTTACTCCTTTCCTTCAGTTCATCCTTCATGACTCTGAAACATCATGACTCAATCTTCTCTCATCTTTTTTGCTTGTATTCTTATTTTACTCTCCCCTTCTACTTTTTTTTTAATAATTGACTGCCTCCCCCCACCCCCCCTTGTTCTCGTCCTGCTCTGAAGGGTATTCTCCAAGATGAATAGCGGCGTCTGATGGTCTTTTATTAAGGTCAAGTGGATCCTAATACCTCCAGAGAGAGAAAGAGAGACAGAAAGAGAGAGAAAGAGAAAGAGAGGGAGAGAGAGAGAGCAAGAATCCCCCTCCAAAAATCGGAACCGCAGCTTTAATCCACAGAAAATACAAGTTCAGAGCCGGAGATTCTCACATCACACATGTAGAAGTTTGTTTTGGGATTCCTCCAGTGTTTCTTATTCCTCTAGCTGAAGACAAACATCCCATCAAAGACCAAAAACGCAGCCAACATTTTCCCAGTCGGCGCTGACTGAGTGACTGAGCTCCTCTACGTCTCTACATCCTCCCTCCATCTCCCATCTCATTAACCTGTGAACTCCTGAGGAAACAGAGGAGAAACACGTTTCTCCCACTTTTATCAAAACAACTGCAGACAACACTCTAAATACACCATGGCACCTGATACTGTGAATTTAAATTAACAGGATCGACAAAGATTAAATACGTTTAGCTAAATGTGACGTACAGAGCAACGGTTTGCCTTTAAGGAACCAGTGGGGGCGGTGGCAAAGTTCAACAGGTGTCCTGGATCCCATTCTCCCAGTCATCTCTGTGATCCACTTTCTAATTGTTCCCTGGTCTCTCCTGGGCTTCGTAACACAGATTGAATACGGCATCAACTCAGTGGAGTCCCGTCACACACACTCACACCCATGTCATAAAGGGAAACAGTGAGCAAACGCTCCCTCGGGTCCTGTGACACTTTACTCATTTCATCAGCTCATTTTGAGGGAGGGAGGGTGGATGGATGAATGGATGATAGAGATTTTAACAATAGAAACATGATTACCTATAACATTAAAGAGAACTGAAGGTAAAGATACTCATCGTGCAGAGCTCCTGAATCATCTGGACTGATTTAATTTCAACTCAGAGACAAATAAAGTAATAAAAATCATAATCTCTAAAAAAAAAAAGTAACTTGAGTTATAAAAACTGAATTTGAAAAAACCCAAGTAACCTCACTGGACTAAATACAAAGGGTAAATTCCACCAGAGCTGTCATTTCACTTATCTTTGATTGATGGTCAATTCTAGCAGGATATTATCAATAATGAATCATTCATTTAATGTTCAGGTAATTTTTGATTTTACTACAATTCAGAGACAAATATTGTCTATTTTACTTCACTACGTTTAGTTAACAACTTTCTTTACAGCTTTGAATAAGTAATACAAAATAATGCAAATAAAGGATGATGTATTTATTACATAATATTTAAGATGAGACTTAACTGATCCCATTGGGGAGATTCACAATTGACCACAAGGATTTTGTATTCATGTTTATTATATGCTTTGTATTGATTCTTAATAAAAATGATAAACAATAAAAGGTAAATACCAAGGACTAAAAACACGCATAAGATATAATCTGTTAAATAATATGTAACCCAGCTGGTAGACATGGAAACAACAGACACTTTATTGATGAGACTCACTAAAATATCTTGTCGTCAAATGCGGAGTAAAAATACCAGATGTTGTATCACATAACTTCACAATGAGGCTCACACATCTCTAAAGACACCTCTGGCATCGATGTCGTCCCCAAAATAGGACCAAGCTGGATTCAACCCAAAGTCGGCATGAGAGCGGGGAGAGGAGCCCCAGAGTGAAACAACAAGTCAATGCCAACACTTCTATTTCACATCGGACCATTTCACTGGACTTTAAACACACACAGACTTACGTGGACTAACACACACAAGAGGCGTGACGTGTGTAGGCATGACTTCTCTATTTCTGATATCATAAATAATGCAACAAATAAGTGATCAGACCTCATCTGCCTGGTGATTGATAAATGGCTTCTAATGCACTGCTGCTAAATGTGGAATATCTGCACAGGAGCAGAAGGGATGTTGTTTCCTGACAAGATAAAATTACACTGCTTGGATAATGATTGATCTGATAGTTTTACCCCCTCGCACAAACAATTTTTAAAAGACTTTTCTATGTCTCATGTCCTCAAAAGTTTGGGAAATAAGACATTATATCAGCATGAGGCCATTTATCTAGAGAATTTTTAAACCCTGAGCAGAATCTTACATTTAAATCAGCCAATGTGTAGTATTAAATATTAAAATGTCAAGTTATCAACAGGCTGAAAAGTATGAAGTTCAAGTGTGAAGTTAAACCACCAGAGGGCAGCAGTCTGTATGCTACTTAAAACACATACACACACTCTCACCTCTGTGTTGAATCCCTGCAAAGGTTCACAGAGTAAATCTGAGGGCTCATGAGATTTGAAGAGATTTTCTTACTTATCTTTTTTGGCCCAGAGCAGTTATTGAAATAAAACCATCTGAAATGTGTCTTTGAGGAACTTCCACAACTGCCACAACTGTGCATAAACCAGTTCACAGGCACGTTTAAAGCCACGCATTTGATCTATATAAATATAATACACTTTATAAATCATTCTCAAAGCTCGGTATTTTTTTATTTGAGTGATTGAACTTCATTTTGCACCACTGGCTGCTATTTGGAATCTATTTCTATTCAAAGAGGGCACAACATCTGGACTTTTAGTTTCCCTGCATGAAGACAGGCGAGGACAGACAACAGATGTGTTTTAACTCCCGCTGTCTGCTGCCAGATAGTTAAACATGATGAGGACAATGAAGCAGGCGACTTACTGACAATGCACCTGGTAAATTAGTCCCAGTGGGAGATGGAGAGGTGATGAAGGGGCAGGAATGAGGATGAAGATGCACGAGGAGAAATTCGGAGGCTACTGAGGGATGGCCAGTGTCCTTCAGGGTCCTGGAGGAGTACTCCAGGCTCCATATTTAGGCGGCCTTAGTGAAAGCCTGTTCAATAGTGCATGTATAATTGATGCGAAGTAATGCTAAACCGGGGTGTAGGCCCTGCAACACTGGGTGGAAGAGGAGGAGGAGGAGGAGGAGGAGGGAGGGGGGCTCGATTGGAAGAACTGAAAATTGGAGAGAGGAGTGATAAATTATGAAAGGGCATTACTGGTGTTTTTGTTGAATTCACTACTTATGATTTGGAGCCGTATGAGAAGCACTAATGGGCCGACTGGAGCCTTCCTGCTGTAATTGTCTTGGCAAACTGACTGCAGGCCACTCTGACTGTCTGGCCTTCAGCCCAAAACTCTTATCAAAGGGAGCTGCATCGTTCAAAGAGCAGTGTCTGATGTCTCGTTCACAGTCCCAAATGTACACAGTCTATTGGCCCATCAATGTTTTATGGTATACCCCTTAGTGGGCAAAATAAAACATCCCATTAACCTTTTCCCACTACGATAGCAGACATAGATTTGCTGATAGACTGTAATTAATAATGGGTCCACAAATACAAAAACACACAGTAAAACTCATTCTATGTATTTTATATCCGTTTAGGTTTGTGCTTCTTCGGTTGGAAGGCATTTTTACTTGATTAGATCTAAACACAGTAGTTACAGCAGAGGATTGACAGGGTAAGAGGGGCAGAGGGACAGAGGGATAGAGGGACAGAGGGACAGAGGGACAGAGTCAGGAGAGATAACCTACAATAATCATCCCTACAGCTGGACTCTAACCAGCTTCAACAACTTTTCCTTTATTTATTTTATTCAAGTATTTTTCCAGAGATAATTTGATTGATCAAGAAATGTTCTTCAACTTGAACGAACACATACTCGTCCATTTAACCTCTGAGGCCACCCAGTGTCGTTTGTCAACATTAGTGTCATTGTAAAGCCCATGTTGTCCCTCAGTAGGCTATATTATAGTGTATTATATATATGCTTATATTGGAGGGAGGGGGTTGAGATATGTTTAGTAAACACATGAGGTCGATAACAGTTGCACCAAATTGCAGGTCCCTCTTAAACCAGTAGAGGGGCCTCAGGTGGGCCCTTACCTTCAAACGAGGACATGGGCTCCAGGATGCCAAACTGCTTGAGAACTGCCATGAAAAGGATGATCACCACTCCGATGGCAAACAGCTCCATGCCCTGGATCCCCATGACTGCAGGATAAGGGGGCTGGGGGGGGCCACTCAGGGCCGAGCCTGCACAAGAAGGCCTGGTCTCGTGGAGAGAGACGATAGGAAGGCAGGGGCCGGGCCAGTCAACAACAAGGGTTTTCAACAGGGACGGACCAGGACGGGACGGGATTCAGTCTGGTTGGTGGATGGCGGCATGGGTTTGTTTCCAGGCCCAGGACGCAGCATGAGAACCAGGCCAGTGAGCTGGATGAAAGCTGCTCTAATGTCAACACTGATGCTGAAGTGGAAAATACGTGGAAGTCGACATATATGGAAAACCTCCCTCTCCGGACCCATGAGGGAAAATGGGGGTTGGGTCATGAGCCATTTATTACAGTGCATTAGAGGAGACGTTAAGAGTCACTTTCCAGACTTTCATCCTGCACAAACACACTCAGGAGCTCGGACTGGCAAAGACACAAGTTACTGCTCATCGTCTTAATCCAAACAACTATTATCAGTCCTCGCCTCATAGTTTACACTCATGAATCACATCTGGGTTTTAAATAAAAACGTCGTTCGGGCAAAGCAAAGAGCTCGATTACAGCCTCGATGTCCATTTTCAGAATTATGCTCCCATTAGGTGGGAGAGAGTCCAGGTGAATGCAAGCGACTTATTGAAATACACAGCGTCAGAAAACACAACATTCGATACTCAAGTTTTCTCATCTTCCATGCCTTTAAATGGCAAAACAACATCGGCTGGGAATAAATAAATTACCCCATTACAGGTGCCGACCACACAAGCAATTCGTGAAACAGCAGCTCTGGAACAAAATCATACTGAAAACACTCTTTATGTGCGAGCTGAGGACAATCTGACTATCTAGTCTTCACAGCATCGGTGATAATATTCATAACAGCAAAACTGAGGATGAGGTAATCTTCCAAAACAGACATGGTACAAAAAAGTAAGCTCCCATGCAAAGTGACAACTCTTAAAGAACCAAAAATAGGGGGAATTAACTTGTTGGACTTCTGAAAATTGAAGTCAGGCAAGAAACCCCTTTGTCGATAATCCTCTGGTCATCCTAGCAGCTTTTAGCCCAGCGTTATAAATAGTTACATTCAGGATCGGTGCTGTGCTTCAGTCCGCTTCACCGTTAGTCCAAGTCCAGGTCCAGATATGGAAGAGTATGGCCCTGGAGAGAATGCACTTAGAGCAGCAGCAGCGTCCAGGGAGGGAAATCCTGAGAAACTGAGAGGAGCTGTGGGGAATGAAACCTCCTCCTGCGGTCTCTACCTCCTCCGCACATACTTTCCCATCACTCCCTGCTCTCTGCAGCTTTTTTTCAAATTCATCTGTTGCAACTTTACCTCCCTCGACTCACTCCGTCAGCATTCGCTCCAACCCGAGGTTTAATAACTGAAGTCAACCTTAAACCTTCCACCCATCCTGTCGCTCTTTTTGGTCTCTCCTTACTCCACCGCACTCCTCCTTTTTCTTCGTCTGTCCATCTGATTTGCTTTTGCACCCCGGGGCTTTGCATCCCCTCCTCTTCCTCCTCCTCCTCCTTCTCCTCCTCCCTCCATCTCCTCTGTCGTTCCATAACTTTGGCTGACCGCAGACTTTCTCTCCCTCTCTGCTCGGCTTCCTCTTTCCTCTACAAATTGTCCATCCTTTCTCCACCACATACACATCTTCACCTCTTTGTCTTCTCCTTCTACACTCTGAGGCTGGTTTACTCATAAACTACTACTAAAAAGGTGCAACAGTTTAGCCTCTCTTTGTTATTTTGTATATGTTTGTGTTTGTTTTATACCTTTTCTTGGTTACTTTTACGTCTTATTTGTCATTATTTGCCATGTTCGACTCTGACTCTAGTGAGGGGGGGGGGGAAAGAGGCAGTTCTGAATACTTCACAGTGTCTGGAACAGTTTGACAAAGAGTAGATGGAAGAAAAATGTATATCTGAGTTTAAGTGAGAATAAAGTGTGGGGTGGTTGCAGAAAAACTGACGACTCTGCACTTACTAATGCATCAAGATAAGATGGGAATGGAATTACACCTGTGTGTGTGTGTGCTCAATCTATTACGCTTATTTAGGGGAGATACATCTTTCACATTATAGGAACTTGTCTTCCTTATGGGAACAAAGAGCAAGCCTGGACGGATAGAACTATATTTGAACGTATATCTTAAGGTGAATATGTGTTTCAAGGTTAGGTTAAGGTTCGGTCTAGGTCAAGTTTTGGTTCAGGTTGGGCTAAGGGCTAAGTAGATGTTAAGGTTAAAGTTAGAGAAGAGAATGTAAATAAATATAATGTGTGTGTGTGTGTGTGTGTGTGTGTGTGTGTGTGTGTGTGTGTGTGTTGATGCATTGACTTGGTTGGAGATAGGAGACACAAATTGGAGGCCAGAGAGAGAGACAGAGAGAGAGAGAGAGAGAGAGAAAGAGAGAGAGAGAGAGAGAGAGAGAGAGAGAGAGAGAGAGATCAATATCTTTGTGGTGAGGTGGCGGTGGTGCTAGTGGAGCTTCCCTTGTTATTTGCACTCTGTACATTTTACCAGAAGAAACTAGGTCAGCCATTTATCACAAAATAAAAAGATAAATCCATCTATCTGTCAATATTTCTTAATAAGCCACAGTGTGTCTGGAGCATCTCCACAGCAGAGGAAACACCCTGAAGGTCAGGCCACTAGGGCACTCACAGCCTTTTTAAAAGGTTTGCTTGTTGCTGCCTGCTGACACAACAGTCAGTAAGAGAAGGGAGAGAGAACCTGGACTGTTTCCTCACATTCGGACACGTCAGCAGAAACCACCTCAGACTTCACCACAGTCAGAGAGGGAGACACTTAGACCTCTTCAATGCATACGACTGACTCTGCTCTCACATGTTTAATTGCACTAATGAATACCGACACCTCCTGCAGCTAACTGTCTGGTAATGAAGGAATTTTGCATTGTGGGAAGAAATTGTGTTTCAAGTGAAGTGCCCTGAACCCTTAATACTAATCCTAATCCTAATCCTAATTATATTTATAAAAGCAAGTGTAAACCCTCAAACAGCACTTTGAAAAACTGATGGGTGGGTCCTCATTTTTTCCAAAACGTCCCCGGCCCATATGGTCTATGCTCAAACTGACTCAAGACATTACTAGATGGTTCAAAGTCTTTAAATACATTTTTCAATCAAAAATGACAAATGTTTTAAAGTTCCTGCTCCAAAAATGTGACCATTTGTTGCTTTTTCTCATTTTACATAAAAGGTTATATGAGTATATTTCAGTTTTGGACTGTTGGCCAGACAAAGATGCAAAGGTGTAAAAGCCATATAGGAGATAAAATACTATTATAATTATATTATTAATATACTAACTACTGCTCCACATAATGGAATAACAATAGAAAGAGATATTATATTTGTTATATCTGGTAAAAAAATCGAAATAAGGAATATGGTCTGCATTCCTAATGCAACCTACTAGTCTCCACTCAAAGCAATTCACAGTAGAAGCCACATTCACCCATTCACACACATAATGTTTTACCAGGGACACTTTTGCATGCAGACTGGAGGAGCCAGGGATCGAACAAAAAACCCTCTGGTTAGTGGCCGACCCGCTCTATCTCCCGAGCCACAGCGGCCCCAACCAGCCACACATCAATTATTTGGACATGATATTTAACAAATACTGTTTCACTTGAATTACGGCTCAGTCCAGTCCATACACTTCCTCAATTAGGGGAAGTGAGAGAGAAGAAATGATAAACAGAGAGAGAGATGGATGAGGAGGAGGTGAAAGGGTGCGAGCGCCTACCTGAGCGATGGTACCTGGCTGCACCGTGGCCACAGTGAGGGAGACAGCTGGGCCGAGAGAAGCGCCTCCTGGCCTCCACAGAGAGAGCGGCCATCACAGCTCCCATAATGCAGCTGAACTACACCACAACGACGAGGCAGGCCCTGATACCCAGCTGCTCGGAGACACTTTGGATACAACAGGCGACTCAGAGAGGATCCAAACTTTTAAAGTCTAAATGTGAGAAGCTCCGAGATGGAGATCAGTGCTAACACGAGTTCTATAAATCTCTTGGTTCCTGGCTCAGTGTTTAAAAAGTCTGAATCCCACGTACTGACAGGAGCAGCTGCCCAACACTGTGGAAAAGGCATCGGGAGAGAGTGTGTATTTTTATCTGTGTGTGTGTGTGTGTGTGCACGTGGTTTTGACAGAGGCCTCGTTAGAAATCTGTTTGAACTTTTTTACATCAAGTCACAGTGAGAGATAAAAAAAAGAGTTCAGAAGCGGCTGACCTTTCACATCACACACGTCCACATCTCTTTGTCTGTCTCTCTCCCTTCCTCTCGTCTGACCGTGCTCCACACACGACCATCTTCACTGCACGTCTCTGACAGACTCTCTCACTGGAGAGCATCACACTCAGGAATACACGCCCAAGTGATCTATATCACAGTCAATACATTTCTATTCTGCTTTATTGTGGTTTTTATTTAGGGGTAGCCATAGTCTCTGTTTCTCACCATTATAAATGATCTGTGACAAGGCTTTTTCAATGGGGATTCTCGTTTTACAAGGAATTGAATCACGGCTGTTTATTGCTTTCTGTAAACTGATAGTATAAATTGACAGCATGGCCTTTCAGTCCCAATCTTGATCTATTCACCGCTGCAGTTTATGACAAACAGACTAATATCCCTCATATCCCATTTGTATTACCAGGATGTGGTGGATGTTCTGGTTTTAACAATCCGCAATAGTCAATTTATTCCCGGACAGGAGCCGTCACAGAGACCTGGGAGTGTTTCTCAGGGATAAACACATGAATACAACCTTTCTCTGTGCTTCTAGAAAACTGTCAAATGAGCTTGGTTACATCAGCTTTAGAATGAGATTGACTTCAGAGGGTGAGTGTGTCCCTGTGATCGTGCAGCACAGTGGCCTAATGAAGGCTAAAAATAAACTTAAATTCAAATCATATATAATATCGATATTAAATACTGAAAAACATAAAAGCCGCATTACATCCATCTTGCAGTGGCTCAATGATTGTGATGGACAATGAATTGATCGCCTTTGGTGTTATAATTGGCAATGTATTAGAAAGTTAATATGTTATTTTAACTTATTTTTCTCGATCAAGTGATGTTATTTTCTGTTTATTAATTTCCCAGCCAAAAACGTGATATCTACATTCTTTGTTCTCTTCAATCAGCAGAACTAAGAACATTATTATTATTATTATTATTATTATAAAGCACAAAACAAAGCAGTAAACAATCACAATTTTAAGAAGCAAGAGTGAACAAATGTTTGGCATTACTGCCTAGAATATTCAAATGTCAACCTCTGTGCTGGATAATAGAAAGTAATGACGAAATCCAAGCTTCCAGCATCTGAAATATGAATTATTTTTTGGTTTTCTTAATCTTCTGTCATGGTATACTTGATATCTTTGGGATCTGAACAGTGGTTGGACAAAACAAGACATGTTCTTTCTGGGAACTTGTGATGGGCATTGATGGCTCACTCTTTTACTGACATTTCAGAGAAAGATAAAATAATTGTTTGCACGAATATATTCCTTTTCCTTTGCAGCTATATAAATATCCCACCTGACCACTAGAGGACACTGGACACTGTGTATCAGAGCGGAGCAACCCACATTCATCTACTGAAGGAAATTAAACATGAGAGATCAGTGGGGATCAAATCACTCCGATTCTTCTTCCGATAGAAGCAAACTCAGCTGCAAACCAATAGGTTGAAGCTCTGTGGTTTGTCACATCATCATTTTCTCCGTTTCACAAAGAAACGACTGATCACTAACAACCATTAAATGGACCAAAAAAAAAAAAGCTGCAAAGAAATATGGGATTGCAGCAGTGAAGCTTGTTTTTCTCATCATGCAATCATCCACACAAGTGTAAATATGCACAGTGGGCAGCAGCAGTGAGCCTGCAGGACTGAACACACTCATTACACATGTCTATTTTATGCTTCTTCCCTAACAACCTGCTCCAGGGACAGGAGATGGAAACTTTCGTTGATGTTTTGTTGACTCAGCGTCGACGTGAACGGCCCTCTCTAAATTCAGTAAACAACACCACAGATACCTTAATGAGCTCTGTGGCCTCTCCTCTATAACCTGCTGCAGAAATACCAAACATTGGTCTTCAGGGCAGAGGGAGGCCGCTCATTCAGGCATTTCCCCAACGGCTCAACTGCTGCGGATGTTCCAGTGAAATCCAAACACAGTCTCACTTCTGGTGAGAGATAATCTCATTTTTCCATAAAGCCACGTCGCCCGGGCAAGTTCAAAGTCAGACTTAGCTGTGTAATTAAAACAGGGACTTCTTAATCAAAGCTAATTTCTCTCCTTTCACTCTGTCCTGGATATTTCTCTCCTCTTTATCCAACACCCAGTTATCTCTCTTTGTCTCTCCCTCCTCTCTTCCCAGCTAAAGACAGAATTGGGTTTAGTTAATGGATCAGTGGAGGAATGAACCCTTGCCTGAGCAGAACTAGGCTGTTCAGAGGCGTGCACTCTGCAGACAGGCTAAACAAATCAGGAGGGAAACGAGGACAAGAATATTCATGATCAGGTCCTGTCTCCTGTCGCCTCACCACAGAGGAACCACTGCACCCCCTGGTAGAGGAGAAGCAGCAGGAGATGTCAGATAAAAGTGGACTGGTGATCACACAGTAAGAAAACAGAGGGGAATAGAGGAATGAGGGCATATAAAGAGCAAGCAGATAGAAGAGAGAGGGGCACCGAGCTGATTCAGCCGGCGGTGGCTTGATGAAGCGTTCGTCTGAGGAGAGGACACAGAGGAAGACAGATGATAGACTTTCATCTGATCAATGATGAACGGAAGGAAAAGCCGACTAACTCGAGGAGGACAGACTGGTAAAAAGATGAATGGAACAGAACTTAAACAAGAATAAACAGGAACAAAATAGTCAAGCAAAACAAAGGAATAAGCAGCAAAAACAACCCATAACTAGTTCTCTACAACAGTGAGTATTATCACAATGTACTTACAGTATGAAAAGTATTGGCCCCTAGGATTGATAAAATATCTAATAAGTTGTTAATGCATCTTTTTACTGTTGTTGCTGCTCGAGATGAAGTTATTACTTTATAAAAGTTTGATTGTTCAGTTAAATAGAATCCAAAATCTAAATTCTGCAACACAAATTGTAAATTTTGAATTTGTGATTTCTTTCAGTTTCCTGATTTTATGCTATTTGCAATATTTTATCCTAAGATGTTCATATAAATGTACAGAGGCCTGAGTCCTCCTGCAGCGACTGAAAGTCCGGTTCTTGTTTTCCTCCCTCCTGCTTTCATGCCTAATCCCTGTAAGACTTAATGTAAAAAAAATTATAAATATAAAACAATTTAAGAGGTTTTATTGGAAATTTCTCCTTGTTGGAACATCGGCAAACTACATTTTCACAAGCATAAAATGCCTGTCCATGTTATTAAATGTCTATCAATCCATTAGATAAACCCTCTCACGGAGGATAACTGGAGCCAGTCCCAGGTGAGAGAGAATTTCCCAGCAGGAATCAACTTATTGTATCATAAGAGCTTTATAAAAGTAGCATAACATGTAAATATTCAAGTTTAGTCCATGAAAAACTACATTTAAAGTACCTGAGTACTTACTTATTAAGTATTCAATTAATAAAATATGCTGCAGATAACAGTTAATAATGATAACTGTATATTTGATACCAGTAAATTAACCCTTTGTGATCGAGGAGTAATAAGTACATTTCTCTGTCATATATTTAATCTGTTTTGAAAAGTATAGGAAGAACAAGCTGCTGCAGAACAGAAGAGAAAAATACCTTGAACTAATGTTCCAGTGATGAAGCCAAAGAAGCAGCGAAGCAGCTTGGTGATCTCTTTTTCACACTCGGCCCTGCACGCATCCATCCTCTATGAACTTTGACCTCCTGCACCACCAGCTCCAAACAGAGTGGGACAAACGGGACAATGTGGGGGTCTCACAAAACCAGTCAGAAAAGACCCAGAAAAAAAATGGATTCAGTTGAAAAAGTACAAAAAAAGGAAAATCTCAAAGTGCACACTAGGGAACTTACAGAAAAAGTGAAACCCTCCCATTGAACTTGTATTTTCTTTGTTTCCAGGGAACGACTCGGTTTCCCTTTGGAAAAAACACAGACTCTCCTTAATGAACCGGTGGTTAGAGGTGATGCTCCCTCCTCCTCCTCCTCCTCCTCCTCCTCCTCCTCCTCTTCCTCCTCTTCCTCCTCTTCTTCTCTCCTCTTTCACTCGTTTCTCCCTCCTCTCTTCTCGTCTGAGAGGAAGCGAGCAGAATTTCTCTGGTCACAGTCGCTTCATATGACCAAACCTGACAAACCACAACTAGCTACACAAACCCTCGTCCTGTTTCAGCCTTCATCAGGCCACGGGGCTGCTCGCTCGGTTTTAAGCCGGTGAAGAAATATGTGAAAGCTCAGTGAAGAAATCTCACTTCCTTCTCCCTCCGTTCTTTGTCTCGCTTCCATATCTCATCCGTCTCATATTACACTTTTCCTATTACAGTCATTGATATCTCTCCTGTCTGTCTCTTATATGATTCCGTTATCTGACTCTGCTTCCACAGTGTGGGAGCTACTTTTAATTTAAAGATTAAACCGTGTGCTAAGTCTTACTATCAAATGAAATGTTTTCTTATTCAGAACAGCGGGCTGCAGGTTTGAAGTAGGGGTGGTGATAATCAATTAACAGACAATAAGTTATAGGAACTCCTTTGATAAACAATAAATAGTTTAGGTCATTTGTTGAGCAAAATAACAAATAAGGCTCTTCTTTCCATTTTTTGTTGATGTGGAGATGTGGAATATGGGTGTGGGATTTTTTGGAAGAACAAAATGATGGTGTAAGGTTGATCTGAAATATATTTTATACAGGCTAACAACACAGAGAACATCTTCTTATATTATTCAGTGGAAAAACCTGAACACTAAGTGCTACAGGAACGGAGAAAATTCTATAGGCTCGACAACAAAAAACTTTGACCACTAAAATACTGCAAATGCAAACTGAACAGATCCTTCTGCTAAAATCTTAAAGTTTATCTCCAGACACACACACTGGAGCCAATCTCGGTCAATGTGTGCCACCAGTCTGTGCCTGGAGTAAACCTTGATTCTTCTCCCTACTGACTGTTGATGATATCAGTACCATTCTTAAAAAAAAATCATGATGTGGAAGTTGAATTTCATTGAAAAATGTAAAATCCTCAAGTTATTAAACTTTCAGATTCCCAGAAACTACAGCAAGACATGATTAATTATCTTATCTGTGAGCAATTGGTTGATTATAGAAATCATTAGTTGCACAGAGGTCACATGAACCTGTCACAGAGTTTCCTTCCTCTCAGCTTCTCCACCAGCGTCCCTCTCTACATCATCTACTTTTTGTTCTCCACACGCCTCAGCTGTACTTCTTCATGTCCGTCTGTCAAACTGGGTCGTTATCCTCCTCATCCCTAAAGTGGACCACAGCAGCTGCTTCACCCCCGTCCCCACCACATCCCACATCGCTCTGATACACAGCTATTTTTAGCTGCTGCCCATTACAGAGGTGACGGCCTGCCCGCTGACACAGTGCTGAGTCCCTCTTCCCTCAGCACCACTGAGAGGACATAGATCCCGTCTCAGCCCTGCTTCTCTTCCTCTCCCTGTACATGTTTCGGTTACTCACTGTTTTCCCGTTTCACCTGCACAAACAGCTCTTTCTGGCAGATTTTGCAACCAGAGAAAAGCCTGAAGGATTTAGATCTTCTAAGCTTCTCCGCTGAATCACAGCGAGTGATCCCTCTTTCTTAAATATTCCAGACGAACAAGACCCGTTTGTCAGCCTCTCACATTCTGCCCCAATACATTTGATCAAATCACTTCCACGCAATGATTTCAGATGGTAAACTAAAAAGCTAAACGAGCGTCTGGGAGAAGAGGAGACGCTGGACTGATAGAAAGTGTGCTCATGTATTTATTATTTGAATCTTTTATTGCTTATTTGTAATAATTGCACTAAATGTTATACTAAATAAACTTTTTTGGACCCTGGCCTTTATTTCAACCCATGGCTTCTACATCCATCAGTGCTTTTTTTAAACCAATCATCCATAATAGATCCACCTCTGCCCACTCTTCAGTTGAGCAGGTATCAGTGGAAAGGCTTCGTGTTGTAAGTCAAGAGCGATAACACATCAGTAGCAATATGAGAAGAGACTGAGATAAAAGTTGTTGGCCTCAGTGGATTAAACACCCGTCGGTTTCATTCAGAAACACACTCGCTCTTCCCGCAGGCAAAAAATCAGTCAAGCACAATCCCAGCTGGCCCCACTGGGTGGAGCACTGACACTAAGTCAATGAATAAACCATTGAAATAAACCCACAAAACATGCTCGATCCAGATAGTTGAAATAAACTAATGTTTCAGGTACTATAAAACATTTACTGGTTCTTGGGTTGAAGTACACTGGGAAAATAAACTGCGGGGAACTCGGGACAATTAAGGATTTTAATCAATTATTTGTGAAAAAATATATAATACTGGGAGTTCTGGGAAATAAAGCTAAAGGGTTATCTTTCTTTATCCTTTTTATTAATGTTTAATTATAGGTTGAGAGTGTAAGATTTAGGTGAAAGTGATCTATTGGGAGAAATTGAATAAATACGTGTTAACAATATAAGTGAAGGAGGATCTAACACGATTGTTCATGGGCTTTTCATTCCTCTTTAGATTTGCTTCCCGTGTTATGTACGCAATCTTTGAAAAAATAATAGAATGTCAGATTTTTTGCTTCCTTATTTCCAAGGTTTTCTTCCATTGTACATCCATTTAAGCACCACTATGAACCAGTAAGCATTAAGAGCATTAAGCGTATTCTTAAGTGTCTCCTTCTGGTTGTTTTCCACAGTAACTGTGTGCATGTTACTGTAGATGCGAGCTTGTGAAACATAGAGATGAGACAGCTCTGGAGGCACAGAGGAGGAGATGTGGTGTATCAGTATTCCAGCTCTGTGTGGAGCATATTAATGGGGAGCTGTGGTTGATAAATGAGTGCATGCAACTAAATGATCTCTGGGTACTTGACCCTGAGGTCAACTGCCCGGCACAATGAGTCAGTCGTGTCCACGGGGACCTGAGGAGGCCAGGAGGGTGCGTCAGTCAATTCAGTGATCAATTCAAACAGTGTAAGTCACCACATCATCAGTCCCCCCAGCACGTCCCACTCATTCCCACTCACACTCTGCCCCCCCCCTCTCACCTTTGTCCTCTGGCTGTGTGCTGTCGATGATCCATTTGACCAGGCAGCACTTCATCAGAGATTTCCGAGAGAACCGCGGCTTCTGCCACTTTCCGGAATCCTTCACCCTGCCCGGCGCTGGCTCGACCCCGTTGGCGTCTCCGAGCAGGCTGCCATCAACCACCTTGCCGTCCACCTGGAGGAAGGGGGGGGGGGGGCAGGGGGCGAAGAGCGAGGGAGAAAGAGAAGAGAGTTCAGGTCAATGTGGAAATGGAACAAACAAGGTTGAGATCCATATGTCAAGCAGGAGATGTGGCTGGACAATATGATCAGTCTATGATCTGGGGGTGTTTCAGGAACACTTTAGAGAGGTTTAGAGAGAGTTCCCTTCAGCTGGTCTGTCCTATTTAACAGGGTGTTTTACTTTGTACTTCAGGGAAACCATCAGTCAGAGCAAGTTGTTCAGCAGCACTTCACTGTTACAGGACTCGCCTCCTCTCCTTCCTCCCAACTCCCTGCACAGACACGACCGCTGTACTCATGATGGACAGTTTAAAAAAAGCAGCAGAACCAGAAACACTGTCTTTTTATCTTCCTTGTCAAAACCGGGTACCAACATTACCCATAATACCACAGTCTTCAGCTCCAGCAGGTGTAGACACAAGTGATGGATCAGTTTAAAGCTGCATTAACAGAAAAGGTCAACATGACTTAATATACTGTTATACTCACTCGTACTCTAATAACTGCAGAGGGAAACATCTGGCTTTCTACTCGCTGACACGGTTAAGAGTTTTTTCACTAGAAGAACTCAAACCTTATAGTTCTCCAGTCTTAAATCCAAAACAATGAGGTGAAGAACTATCTAACATTTCAAATACCAATAAATCAAATAAGTGAGGGAAGCTTCTAAGTTGGGAGAAAATGTTTTGTGTGTGTGATTGGAGTGACGCCTTTCACATAATGTGTGATCACAGCCCAGAGCAGCTCTAATTCTTTTCTGTATTTACATTAGGAGGTTATGTTTTCACCCACTTATTACAATAAGAAGAACGAAATGGCAACATCGTGGATGGATGAACGGATGAGAGAATAAGGACACCTTTATTTTACTAATATACTCCTAGAGTTATAGTTTTTTATGTTTCCCCTAGTGTTTTCCTTTTCATGTAAATAAAAAAATCATCAGTATATCTTCCCATTTCAACCCTAAGGTAATTAAAAGGGCGTTTCGTTCATTTTGACATTGAGCTCCAACTCATGATTGCTTACTATGCCAGACCATTCCCCTCAACTCATTCATATTCAGCGTTTATCCTCCTTTATCGCTGGAGATAAATTTGACATTTAAGTTTTTTCCTTTAATATATTTTTCAATTTCTTCCCATCTTATATCCTGGCGTCTTCCCAGTTTCTTTCCCAGCAAACACTGGGCTCTATCGGATTTGATCTGGTTTAGAGAGAATGTCTTTTTTCTTACAGCTCGATGAGGCTGCTCCTGCCGGGCACATGCAGAACACACACATGAATATGTACAGTGGAGTGAGTGTGAGGAGGAGGATTAAAGAGGTGAAGGCAGAACAAACAGAGGCTCTGTTTACGCTGAGGGGAGGACAAGAATGCAAAAGGATGACACAGGGAGAGGAGGGGAGAACGCAGGGAGGATTTTAAAACGGCTATTTGATCCCACGAGATTCTGACCATGCAAATCCCTCACTTTAAGATAGCAAGATAGGTAAAACGGAGAAACAGCAAAAGGAAAAAAAGATGTGAGGAGAACAACGTCTACTCGTGTTCCTGGAAGAAACTGAAGTAAATTAGCATAATGAATCGTGGCCTATCTGAGAAGAAGAGCAAAGGACAGCCAGAGGACAGAGGACAGGAGGACGGGAGGATAGAGGAGATGAAGATATGAAAGCACTTTGCTGGGGACTTCATCCGCAAGACTATTACTGAGCACGAAAAGAAGATTATAAACAGCAAAAAAAGACGAGAAGAAAGGAAGGAAGGAAGGAAGACGATGAGGAAGCGAGAAGATCTGCATGGAGACACCCACACAAACGCACAGGGTCGAACAACAACACACCGAAATGGAGAGAGGTGATGGAAACAATTACACTCATCCCAACATCTACTTATTCACAGATCAGCAGTGGCACAGCACACAGCAGTAATATGAAAAGAGGTCGGGAGAGAGCTCAGCGGTGAATCACTTCTCCAGAGAAGTAAATTAGAAAAAAAAGGGAGATTTCTTTTTTCCATGTGGCTCCTCGGTGCGAGTCACAAATTGGAAAGAGGAGGCCTCGAGACAAACTGATGCAGACGGACGCAGTGTAAACACGAGAAAATGCAGCGTTACATTAGTAGTTTATTCATGCGCCGCTGGACACACACAAACACACAAAACTAGTTTTTTTTTTGTATATATCTTGTGCTTCTTAATGCTTCAGCTAGCTTTATCCTGGGGCAAGACTTCCCATTTGTAATGTTTGAAACGTCCTCTGAACCCCCCACACACACACACACACACACACACAACCACACACACACACACACACA